>NC_047023.1:4931010-5130240 GCF_902652985.1 Pecten maximus | reverse complement strand
CCCCAAAAAATAAAAAGATTTTAACGTTATGGGGGTTTTTTCCCCCCCCCCTGGGTGGCCCGTTCCCGTTTTGCGTTCCAGCCCTTCGATTTTTGGGAAAAAGACTAAATTTTTTAACAAAATTGTTTTGGAACAGAAAAAAAAAAAAAAGGCCAAAATTTTTTAATTTGGGGTTTTGAACCTGTACCCGCTTGGCTTTTACGGGGTTAGTTTTAAAACTCCGGAATTAAATTTCTACCCTTTTTTTTCCCCCTTATATTCTTTCCTTCTTTATTTAAATTTTCAAAAAAATTTTAACCCTTCCCCTGATTTTCCCCCAATACTTCCTTACCAATTTTTAGTTCCTTTCCCCCCTTAATTCTTTCCCCCATTCCCCCCTTTTTTTCCCTTTTTTTTCTTTTTTATCTTTTTTTTAATTGGGGTTTTTAAAAAATTTTTTTATTGAAAAATTATTCCCCAAAAAAAAATTTTTTTTTATTCTTTTTTTTAATTTTAAAATTTTTTTTTTTTTAAAAAAAAAAATCCTTAAAAATTTTTTTCTACCCAACCAACTTTGGGCACAGAAAATTTGTTTATTTCCCGGGGGGTTTTGTGAGGGAATACAAAATTTTTTTTTTTTTTTTTATTCAAAAATTTTTTTTAAAAAAGTTTTTTTTAAAATTTTTAAATTATTTTTTTTTAAAATTTTTCGTGTTTTTAAGGGGTTTGGGTTTTTTGCTGTAAAATGCTTTTTTAAAATTATTTGGTTTTTTAGATGCTAAATGGTTTTTTTTTTTTTAGGCTCTCCCTTTTTTTCGGGGAATTTTGGGGGTTTTTTTTTCTCTAAATTTCTGGTTTTTTAAGTGGTTTTTTTTGGTTTAACTTTTTTTTAAAAAAACTGTTTGGGTTTTTTTTAATCTCGTTTTTTAACCCAGTTTGTGTTTTACATTAAATTTTTTTGGGGGTTTATTTTCATTTTTTTTTTAAATTTTTTTTTGTTTTCCCGTTATTTTTCGCAACAAATTTAAACCCAAATTTTTTAAAATTTTAAAGCTGTTTTGCGTTTTTTACCAATTTTTGTTAAAAAAAAATTGAAAAAAAACTAAAAAAAAAAAATAAAAAAAAAAAATTGTAAAAATTTTTAAATTTTTTTCAAAAAAAAACAAAAAAATTTTTAAAAAACTGAAATTTCAAAAATTTTTCCCCCTTTTTCGTTTTTGGGGATTTTTTTAAAAAAAAAACAGCACCTTTTGGGAAATTTTATCAAAAAAATTTAAAACCCTGAATTTTTGGTGGTTTAAAATTGTCAAAATTTTTTTTAAAAAAATAAAAAACCCCCGGGTTTAAAAAATTCCCCAAAAAATAAAAAATACTTTCTAATTTTTCCTTGGGCTTTAACCCCCCCAAAAACTTTTGTCTAATCAAAATTTTTTAGGGGAAAATAAAAAAGCGTTTGGGGGGTTCATTTTTTGGAATTTTAAAAAATGTCTGGTTTTCAAAGAAGGTTTAAGTGCACCCCAAAGGTTTTATGAATGGAAAATAAAAACAAAAAAGAAGGGAAATTAGAAGAAAAACAAGGTTAAGGAAAATAGATTGGGGTCGGTGCCAAAAATTTTCCAAATTAAAGGGCTTTAAGCCAAAAATTAAAAGACCAAAAAACAAAAAAAAAACGATCGGTTTAAATGCTAAATCTTCAAGAAGAAACCATTTCCAAGGAATGAACAAAAAACTCCATTAATTCCTTCCGGAAAATAAAAAGAAAAAACTTCCCCCCAATCCAGTCTGCCAATAAACCCCAATACCAAGATTTTCCCAAAACCTTTATGTAATACACCACAAAATTTTGGGAACTTTTAAGAGTTTACTTTTAACAGTTTTCCCCAATTCCAAACTTTTTAGAAAACAGGAAATTCCATAAAAAAGGCTTCTAAAAGACTAACACTTCTTGGGAAAGTTTTAAAGAATTTTCTTGATTCTCGAAAATCAATTCCAAAAGCTTTTGCCAACCCCAAAAGCAATTTTTTGCATAAAAAAAGGACATAGAACCCATAAACATTTTGTAATCCCGGTCCCCTCCCGGGGGTTTTTCTGGTTTCTCCAGGTAAACCTTCCCGGGGCCAGTCCTTCTCCCCCCGGTTGGTTGGATTAAACCAAAAATTTTTCCCCTCAGTCTATCTAACTAAAAGGGGGTTTCCCCCAAAAAATTTTTTTTAAAGGGGGGGGCAAATTCGGGGAAATTTCCTTTTTTGAAAAGACTTTGGGGTTTTTAAAAAAAAGACCCTGATAGGGGAAAATTTTTTGTTTCCCAAATTCCCCAAAGGGGCCCAAAAAATTTTTTCCCCCGGGGGGGGTTTTTCAAAAATTGGTTCTTAAATCCGTTTTGAAAAAAAAACCCCCCCCCGGGAGGGAAAAAAAAATTTCCCAAAAAAAATTAAAGGGCACCCCTTTTCCCCCGGGTTTTTTGACCCCCCTTTTTTAAACCCTTTTAAAAAAAATTTCCCCGGGAAAAAAAAACTATAGATAAGGTTTTTCAAATTTTAACGGGGAAAAAAAACCTTGGGTTCTTTTCCCAAAAAACTTTTAAACCCCCCCCCCCGAAAACGAAATTTTTAATTTTTGGGGCCCCCCCCCCCAAAAAAATCTTTTCCCCCGGGCCCCCCGCAAAAATGGGCTTTTTCCCCCAAGGGGTTTCCCACCCCCGGGCTTCCCCCGGCACCCCTTTCCCCATTTAGTTAAAAAACCCCGGGGGGGCCCCCCCCCGGAAAGGTCCCCGTTTAAAACCAATTAAACCCCCGGGTTTTTTCCCCTTTTTTCCCCTTGAAAAACCCCCTTTTTTTTTTAAAAACCCCGGGGGAAACCCCTTTTTTTTAAATGGTCCCAAATCCCCCCAAAAAAAAAAAAAATTTTTTTGGTTAAAAAAATTTATTTCAAATTTTAAAAAAAATTTAAATCAGGCAAGGTTTGTTTTTCCCAAACACCCCTCCCGGTTTGGGAATTTTTTAATTTTTTTAAACCCTCCCCCGAACCCAAAGGGTTTTTTACCCCTTCCCCCCAATGAAAAACCCCAATTAAAAAAAAGTTGGTTTAAAAATAAAATTTCCCAAATTTTACCCCCAAAAACTTGTTACCCAAATCAATTTGGTTTGCAAAATTTCATAATTTTTTTTGGGGGGTTTAAAAATTTTTTAAAAAAATTTTAATTAGCCTTTATAAAAATTTTTGGGAAATTTAAAACAAATTTTTTCAAAAACCCAAACCTTTAAAAAAATTTAAAAAAAATTTAAAAAAAAGAAAGTTGGCCCCTTTTTAGGGTAAAACCGTAACAAAAATTTCCCTACCAGGGGGAAAAAAAGGGGGGTGTTTAAAAAAAAAAAAGAATTTTTTTTTCTTTAGGGATTTTTTTTTTTCCCCCCCAAAAACAAAATTCCCTTTAAAAGGGTTTTTAAAAAAAGGGGTTTTAATTTAAAAATTAAAGGCCCCCCGGGAACCAATTATGGTTTAGGGGCCCTTTTCAGTAAAATTTTTGCACCCCCCCAAGGGAGAATATTTTTTAAAATTTAAGGGGATAAAATTTCCCTAAATTTTAAGTAATAAAGATATTTGGATAAAATGCAAACTGTTGCCTCTACTCCTTTACCAACGATAAGAGATACTATACCATCTAGAGAAATGTCTTTGGCTAGACCTCCAGCTACTCTTACATCTATGATGTCATCTCCAGTCACCCCATTGGCTACATCTCAATCTACTCATACAACATCTCATGTTACCCCTTTGGCTACATATCAAGATTTTCATACACCGATACCATCTGGAGCTACCCCTTTGACTACATCTGAGAACACCCTCCTATCTCCAACACAAATGGATTGGAAGGAATACAGTGATGAGAGTGGCTACAACACTTTTTCTACACCCACTTCACGACCAACGTTACCTAGAAAACCAGTTTCAGACATGCTAAAGAAATGAAAAAAATTTAAGCATACAGATTAGAGCCCAGATAAAGTATAAAAGTCATCGAAACACTCCAGTCAAATCATAATAAAATGACTGACAATACCAGTGGAAACTCTAATTGGTTGTTGTTTGGTACCAAACTGCCAAGAGAATAAATCGTTTTCTTTTGTCAAGTGTGCATCATTTATATCATCATCTGCTGTAGCATCTATCATCTGAGCATAGGTCATCCACTAGAGTCTCTGTGGGTTTCTTTGTTGAGCAGTGGTATTGGCTATCTAATACCTAGTCCTACCCTGAAAAAGAAAGATGTTTTACATAACCCTTCCTAGTAATAGTTCAATGGGACACTTTTAAGACAATACATTAACAACTTACAAGACACGGACCTACCGTGGATACGAATATTTAAATCCAATCACTCTATCGTGTACAATAAGCCCTTTTTGACAATCCTTCTGTATAGTCTATATATTGAAGTTACTTCCAATGTCACGTATTTATTTGCTACGCTGTATGTTAAACATCATGCTCGCTTTTCTCAAGCAAGTGTTTGAATGCATTTTCTGTGTAAATGCGAATTAATCAATGTTTGATATTGAGTCGTGGAAATATCCCGTATTACAACGTTATAAACTTAATCGCTCCGTTTAGCTAAAGGAAGGCGAACATATCACAGGGGCCTGTTGTGTTAGTTTAAACAATCTCGTTTTTATTAAAGATTCTACTACTTTTCTCTCTCTTATACGCATACTCAAACCAATTTAACATATATAATTATGTAATTACCCTACTCAACCAATTTATTTTTTGTTTATCTACAATTATTTGTGTGTATTTATAATTATTTTGTATTAAAATTCATGGTGAAATATTTCGAGGACCTATGCTTTCAAGCGTCCACTGCACCTTGATGAGTCATGATCACTTCCGTTTCCCAAAGTTTGTACATGTGTTTCGAAGTTTATGATGTTAAGAATGATTTGTGTGTGTGTGTGTGTGAAAGTTGTATTTGTAATTTCCTGTATGTCCTGTATTTGTCCTATATGTATACTCAACTGCTGCTCATGTCACCTACCTGAAGACTCATTTAACAACGTAAACCCGCCTTGGATGATCGACCGACCCTACTTGCCATCAATTTTTTTCTCATTTGACAATGGGTAATATTTTAGATATTTTTAAGTTACCAGCTTTAATTACGGTCGATTATTGGCACTTTGCTAGATCTAATTATTTTTCTAGGGATTCTTGTCATGGCTATCCAATTACATTTCTATTATCATATTTCCTTGTATCACTTTTTATATTTTTATCCTGTTGTAATGATATCGAAAGAAATCCTGGACCTCCACATAACTTAAACCTAGTTCACTTAAATGTGCGTTCTCTCAGAAATAAGATATCAATTATTGAAGCTGAATTTGAAAATATTGATATTGTATGTATAACTGAATCTCATCTAAATCAACAGATATCTGATGTCGACATTCGATTACAAACCTTTAGTAATAAACTTTTTAGGAAAGATAGAAGTACAGGTCCTGGTGGTGGAATTATAGTTTATCATAAAGATGATGTCGTTATAAACAGAAGATTGGAATTAGAGCGAGATGATATTGAATTACTCTGGCTCGAGGTTCGCGTAGATAATCATAAATTTCTTCTTGGCTGTATCTATAGACCTGATACTAATGTTGATTACTGGGTCAAATTAGATGACTCATTAACTAGAGCTACTGATACTTCATTGGATGTTATACTAACAGGTGATATTAATATAGACATGTTGAATATTCCATAAAACGATCACTTATCAAGACTACTTATTAAACATAACTTATCTAGCCTTATTAGTGAACCTACAAGAATAACGCCTGATAGTGCCATATCCATTGATGTAATCTTTACTAATAATCTGAACCTAATTAAAAACACTCATGTAAGTCCACCATTCTGCAGTGACCACTCTCCAGTCCATGCTCAAATTTCTTTTACTTTATTCAAACAAGCAAGCTATCTATAAAAAACCACTATTAAAATATGATGAGGCTGACTTTGACAGTATAAAAAATGCTCTCCTCAATATTGATTGGTTGAACATTTCATCAAATCAAGACTCTAACACATTCAACTCCTTTATACTTGATTCAATAACTGAGCAAGTCAATACTTTCATTCCTTCAAAAGTTATAACCATACGTCCAAATGATAAGCCTTGGATGAATAACATTATCAGACTGAAAATGAGACAACGTAATAGAATACATAAAAAAGCAAAACTAACAAATAACCCCCACTTTTGGGAGAGATTTAGATTTTTAAGGAACGAGACGATTGACTTAACTCATGAAGTAAAGGGGAATTATATTAAAACTCTTGAAAACTCTTTAAATGAAAACACAGTCCCTTCAGACAAGTGGTGGAAGATAGCAAAGTCTATTACTAACTTCTCAAATAAATCTACATCGATTCCTCCTCTTGAATCCAATGAACAACTTATCTCTCATCCTATTGATAAAGAAGAGCTCCTCAACAATCACTTTACTAATATTTCAACATCATCACCTGATCTTGAGTTGCCCCAGACAGCACAACCATATGCTCTCCACTCCTTAACTAATATTCATGTCACTGAGCAAGATGTAATGGACCAACTTAGTGTCCTCAATGTAAACAAACCACCTGGCCCTGATGGTATTGTTCCTAAAATTGTAAAAAAAAAAAACTTAGTAACTCTCTTATTCTACCTCTTAGTATTCTTTTCAACAAAACCCTAGAATCAGGAGTACTGCCACATAGTTGGAAACAATCAAACATAAATGCTATATATAAAGGAAGTGGGTCATCTAATGATGTTTTAAACTATAGGCCAATATCTATAACTTCATGTTTCAGTAAAATAATGGAAAAAATTATATTTAAATATCTTTTTAATTATTTAATTGAAAATTCAATCTTAACAAAACACCAGTCTGGTTTTATACCAGGTGATTCCACAGTTAATCAATTGTTGTTTATTTATAATGAGATATCTAGTAATATGGACAAAGGAAAAGAGCTCAGGTTTATTTTCTGTGATGTAAGTAAAGCATTTGACAGAGTCTGGCATGAAGGTCTTATACAGAAGCTTAAAATGTATGGAATTGATGGAAATTTACTTTTATGGTTTCAAAATTATCTCTCAGACAGAATGCAAAGAGTCTCTACCGAAGGCTATCACTCTCAATTCAAAGTTGTAAATGCAGGGGTACCTCAAGGATCAGTTCTTGGACCTCTTCTCTTTCTCCTCTATATAAATGACATCACTGATAATGTTTCAACTAATATCAAACTTTTTGCTGATGATACTTCTTTGTATGTAATAATAGATGATAATCCAGCACAAGCAGCACAAGCTCTAGCAGATGATCTCTCTAATATTAATGAATGGGCAGGTATTTGGGACATTAATTTTAACCCTAACAAAACTAAATCAGTTACCTTTTCAAGAAAACACAACAAAGATCACCCTCCAATAACTTTCCAAAATAGACAAATTACAGACACAACAGTTCACAAACATCTTGGACTTACACTACAAGAAGACGCAACATGGAAAGAACATATCCTTAATATATATAGAAAAGCATACAGTAGATTAAATATTCTTCGATACATAAAATTTAAAGTGAATCGTAAGTCTTTAATCAAAATATATACAGCATTTATAAGACCAATTTTAGAATATGCAGACATAATCTGGGATAACTGCACTCACCAATCAAAACAATTATTAGAATCTGTTCAGTTAGAAGCAGCCAGAATCATTACAGGTCTCAGATCAGGAACATCACACAATAAATTATATGAAGAAATTGGCTGGGAATCTCTATCAGATAGAAGAAATAAACACAAACACATAATGATGTACAAAATAATTCATGGACTATCACCACAATACTTACAAGATATCCTTATTCCTTTTATTAACAACCAAAATGATAACCCGTATTCCCTAAGACAATCACGACTATTCAATCCTCCTCTATGCAGAACTAACAATTACTTTGACAGTTTCTTCCCCCAAATGTGCCGCATAACTAACAATGCTAATCCTGACCTCTTCAACTCTTATTCTCTAGCAGCTTTTAAATGCAAACTTAATGATAATATTAATGCTGAATGCGAATCACTGCAAGTTTTCAAATTTGAAGGAAATAGAAAGGCTAATATCATTATTTGTCAGCTTAGAAATTCATGTAGCAATTTAAATTTTGATTTATTTAATGATCATTTGTTAAACTCTCCCACCTGTGCCTGTGATATTGAAAATGAAACTGTTTCACATTATTTCTTTGATTGTCCTAGGTATAATGCTATTAGACATTCTCTGTTTACCTCAGTAGATAGTTATGCAAATCATAACCATTCTAACATCAGCACTTTCTTACAAGGTTGCCCTGACTGTGATAAGTTTGTAAATATACAAATACTAAATGATGTTCAATTGTTCATTGGGAAATCGAGACGCTTTAATCTCTATATGCTTTAAATATATAAGTCATGATATTATATATTATATATTATATTGTATTGTACTATGTTATATTATTTATACCTTAAATTTTAATGAATATGGAGTATGTATGATTATACATGTCCTGAAATATCCCTTCATCTTCATTGGTCACATGTGTCAGCAGTTGAGTTAGCTAAGTCTTGTATATATGTGAAGTATAGCGTCTGCTAAACATTTTGAGTGATAGTAATTTTTTCTGACAATTTTTGATATAATATTTTACATTTATATATATTATTTTCGCTTAATTATTGACAGGCACGACCTGTGCATACATACACATGGACTTTTGGTCAATGCCTGTCAATGAATAATTCTTCTAGATAAAGTTCATCTTAAATATTATCAAATATTATGTATACATGTATATATAAGCAAAATGTATGAATGATGTGTGAATGTTTATGTTTGAGTTATCTCCCTTAAATGTTAGTTATACATGTAATTTTTTCATTTCATAGTAAATTAATATATTAATTTTATATTTATACATTCCAATTGCCACCATAGGAGAAAATTTATATAGGCTTGGCCTGTTATTTTATCCTGTTGACAAATAACATCAAATGTCAATAAAATTTGTTGAAATTGAAAAAAAAACTTTACGTTAAACCAGGTTATTATCCCAATGTGCTCAATATTTTAGAATACATATGGGGGGGGGGGGGGGGGGGGGGGGGGGGGGGGCAAAAAAATGGTATCACATGGAGATATGTTCAAGATTTCTACTGATAAAATTGATCAGAGGGTAACTTTGACTATATCTACTGGATTACGTTTAAATCTCAGTCCTATGCTGACAAAATTGTTAGGATTTGAGTATTCACAGTTTTCTGAAGGAAAACACACTGGCAGGAACATGGCTGACGTTTGTCAAGGTTTTTATTCTATTTATGTCTACTGTCCTTTGGTTGAACCACAGATGGTGGGTGATTCCAGGGTTCCACTTGTCAGAATAGTTCCAATTGAGGATATGCCAGGACATGTCATCAGTAATAAAATCCAACCAATTCATTATGTACCATTACAACAACGTCAATTTCAAGAAATAGAAATAATGTTGAAAAATGATACAGGTAAACCCATTCCATTTGAGAGAGGAAAAGTTGTCGTCACCTTACATTTTAAGAGGCATTCTTTAGGTTCAATTTATCAGAACTAAAAGGTCTATATAAGAAATTATTATTCGGTTCAAACTGAAGAAAAGCAATCGATATGAAAGCTGCTCACCAATGTGATAGAAACCTATTTGATAGGTATTACTTGAATCAAGCTGGGGGAGGTGGTAGTGGAAATGTCTTCAGAGGAACAAGAATGCAGAGAGTTCATGGTATAGGAGGTCTGTTTAGAGGTTTATTTAAAACCATTAAGCCTTTACTTCATTCTGGAATGAAGAGCATCATCCCAATTGTAAAGAAAGGAGTGAGGCTTGTAGGAAAACAAGCAATTGATTCTGGCATGAAATTGACTATGTCTTTAGTTCATCAGAACTCCTGTGAATGTGTCCAATCAGAATTAGATTTATTTGATACACCACCCACTCAAACCAGTGTAGAAGATGGACACTGGCATCAAATTGGAACGGTCACATCTGTCAATGATGTTGGCCCTTATGTCTTTGACGTATCAGGAGCTGGAGATGATTACTTGGATTTAGCAAATACTTCCCTCTACGTGAATGCACACATCCTCAATAATGATAGCACCAACCTTACTGATGAAAACTTTGCACCTGTTAATCTTTGGTTACATTCTCTCTTTGGGGAGTGAGACTTGTAGGAAAACAAGCAATTGATTCTGGCATGAAATTGATTGGTGATTTGCTAAAGGGGGGAAACATCAAAACTGCAGCAAGAAAACGTGCCATTGAAGCTAGAGATCTGCTTAAACGTAAAGCTTTGCAAGACCTAAGGCCACCTGGAAGGAGGAGAAGGAAAAGAAAAGAATCATCCAATCAGCATAGAGCAAACGATATCTTTGATGCATGATTCCACCAAAAAAGGCATATATATGTGTGTATGTGTAATATTTGTGTAGTTTATACAGAGTGGCGTTGAAAGATGTCTTTAGTTCATCAGAACTCCTGTGAATGTGTCCAATCAGGATTAGATTTATTTGATACACCACCCACTCAAACCAGTGTAGAAGATGGATACTGGCATCAAATTGGAACGGTCACATATGTCAATGATGTTGGCCCTTATGTCTTTGACGTATCAGGAGCTGGAGATGATTACTTGGATTTAGCAAATACTTCCCTCTACGTGAAAGCACACATCCTCAATAATGATAGCACCAACCTTACTGATGAAAACGTTGCACCTGTTAATCTTTGGTTACATTCTCTCTTTGGGGATGTCAGCGTTTGTCTCAATGAAAAACTAGTCTCATCACCCAACAATATGTATCCATTCAGAGCTTACCTGGAAACGCTACTCAGCTATGGTCCTGCAGCCAAATAATCTCATTTGACCAGTGGAATGTGGTATAAGGATACAGCTGCGCAAATGGACACTGCTGGAAACGATAATCAGGGCTACATCAAGAGGAAATTGTCAACAGCAACCAGTAGATCTGTGGAACAATGGGAAGACTCCATTCTGACCTTTTTGCTCAGGAAAGATATCTTGTCAATAATGTGAACATGAAAATAACGTTAACCAGAAGTAAAGATGTTTTCTGTTTGATGGGAGAAGACAAAGAATTCAAAGTTGTCATCAAGGACATCTATCTAAACGTGAGAAAAGTTAGACTGAGTCCATCAGTTAGACTAGACCATGCAAAAGCCTTGGAAATATCACCTGCCAAATATCCAATCAGAAGAATTGCAATGAAAGTTTTTTCTGTTCCAAGAGGAAATCACAATTTTGTAAAGGATAATCTGTTTCTAGGACAAATGCCTAAGAGATTGGTCATTGGATGTGTAGACAGTGATGCCTATAGTGGACTCATCACCAAGAATCCTTTTCATTTTAAAGATTTTGATATTAATTTTGTTGTCCTGAACGTGGATGGCAAACAAGTCCCCACCAAGCCTTTGCAGCCAAATTTCACTCAGAAACATTACGTAAAAAGCTACATGGGTCTGTGTAACACTACCGGCAAAACGTTTCGTGACGAGGGTAATAACATCTCAAAGGATGAATATGGCACTGGTTTTACCCTGTTTGGATTTGATCTGACACCTGACCTTTCAGAAGTGGGCACATTTCACCTTATAAAAAAGGGAAACTTGTCTTTGGAAGTGCATTTCGGAACAACCCTACCCAATACCATCAACGTTGTGGTGTATGCTGAATTTGACAACATCATAGAAATAGATCGTAACAGGCAAATTCTATTTGATTATAGTGCATGATGAATACTTTAGAAATAGAACTGATCCTACAAGCCGTTTCTCCTCATTTTGCAGGGGTGTATGCTAGAAATACATTACCTACATGTCCTTAAAGTGTTCCTAGTCTCATGGTTTGTAATACTGACCCAGATAATAAACAAGGGCAACATTGGATTGCTTTGTATATAGATGAAGAAAGACGTGGAGAATATTTTGATCCTGATGGATTGTCTCCCTTTCATTTAGATTTTATCAATTTCTTAAACCAGCAATGTAAAACATGGATTTATAATCCCATTGCAGTACAGCATTTGAACTCTCGTGTGTGTCACGGGGTGATACCGGAAGTTACGAATCCGACGGGAAGTATCTACCCGGAGGGCGTAAAGACATGGCTTGGGGTATGTTTTATAGTGATACATGGCATTTTAACATACTATCGGAAATATGATGCTCAATGTTATCCTGCTGCCCTAATGTCAAACGACGAATTTGCTATGATTTTTGTCAAAAATACCCAATAATCGCGATCAAAACACGATGGACACTTATTTCCTTTAATTTTCAGGATAATGCCAACACGTAAAAAGAGTTCGTTGTGGCTTCACGCGCCCTAAAAAAGGGTTAAATCCATATTTCGTTAACTCCAAAACTTAAAAGTTTTATTACGCCTATATCAATACGCATAAACGTCAACGGGTAAGACGTCCCTGGATAAACTGTAAAACACCAGAATCTTCCGATAACTCAGTAATCTAGAATTATCTGGAAATAAATGAAATCATGTGTCATATTGATTACAAATATTTGACATCTGAAGGAAAATCAAATGAAAGCCTGTGTACTGATATTCTCCGTCGGATTCAGATATTGGAGAGAGATTTTCCTCGTCGAAATTTTTTCGTGTCATTATAATTAGTCAATTAAGGTACTTTATAGCTGTAATCCAAACAAATTGTTGATTACTAATAGTTTATTGTAGTCAATGTTCAATTCCAAAACTCTGTCCATCGTGTTTTGATCGCGATTATTGGGTATTTTTGACAAAAATCATAGCAAATTCGTCGTTTGACAGTAGGGCGGCCGGATAATATTGAGCATCAATCAAACACGGCAAGTTTATGAGATTAACGAATTACTGATGTGTATAAAAGAAATAACGATAATTCCGTGGGTATCATCATATTTCCGATAGTATGTTAAAATGCCATGTATCACTATAAAATATACCCCAGCTATGTCCTTACGCCCTTCGGGTAGATACTCCCCGTCGGATTTGTATATACTCCCCGTCGGATTCGTAACTTCCGGTATCACCCGGTGTGTGTGGTCAACATTGTATATATTACTTGGTTCACCGAGAAATGGGAATGACCATGAATAACATCACCGAATATCTTCAATCAGAATGGCATGCCAATACTTACATTGTAGATGATTTTGTAAAGGACCTTGTACTTGACTTGTTGTTGTATTAGAAAATTGTTCATACCCAGTAATATTTAGAAATGTATTTATAAAATGTAAATTATTGTAAATCTCTGTTTTAGTTTTCTTTGCATGTATGTTAATGAATATTATTTTAGAAAAAAAACAAAAAAACAAAAACATTAGGGTCATTTGATGTGAAATTTTGTATTTCAATCAGAATTCTATTGTAGTGGCTGCCATGTTTTTTTGGTATACATCATAGAATCTCCAAGACAACTGTAATTGAAGAATGTCGGGCCTCTCAGAAGAATAATGACAAATCATGACAAAAATGACAAAACATGACAAAAATGACAAAAACATGATTAAAATGACAAAACCATGACAAAACATGACAAAATCATGACAAATAATGACAAAACATGACAAAATTATGACAAAACATGACAAAATAATGACAAAACATGATAAAATCATGACAAAACATGACAGAACATGACAAAATCATGACAAAACCCGGCGAGCCATTTACATACTATACTAGCATACCGAAAGTCAATAACGTCATGAAAACCAACCCGGCTAGCCATGAATCATCAACAACAGATATTGAAAGAAGAAGATGTCGTTAGATTTGAGAAAGGTAAATAGATTTTTCAGAATTTATAGTATAAAAATACATGTACTTTCATTTTCAGAATGAAACCTAGATTATAATTTTTTTCTCGGAAATATATTATAAAATTACTTTTCATTTTAGAATAAATCCAGACCATTCACAACTATCACAGTCAACCATCCTAAGTCGAAGACCTTACATCAATATGCGATGTATAACAATTACAAAATCAAGACAGGCAGTGAGTATTTTTTTAAATAATTTTCATAACAATTTCAAAGAGATGATATATTCTAAAAACATAAAAATTTCAGAGATTTTTTTATTTTTATATTAAGATTTTAATACAAATTAACATATAGTAATTTTTTCAGATCAACATCTTATACCTTTCAAAGAAGTTGAAGATGTGCAAGCTCTGGGAAATTATAGAGATTTAAAAAAAAAAACGTTTTGAATAAATGAAAAATGACAACTCATATTTAAAGTCTTAGTTTTTTTTAGTTTTTTTTTCTACAAAAAAAATGATTAAATGTAGATTCTGCATCAACATACACGTTTTAGAGTTCATTAACATCAATTCTTCGAGGAAGTCTGAAAATACAGAATCTCTAGAAAAATACAGTTCAAAAGGTATGTGAGATATATAGCAGAATATATCAATAAAAAGTTTAGAATCTCCCAGAATGTATTATCAAGATTGCTTACATCTATTTACCAAAAAGAAAGTCAGATATGTTGAATGAAGGGAGAGAGAAGTCATGTTGATATGGGTTGGGGGTAACTTTCTCCCAGAATGCATCATACAAGATGGCGGCCGGAAATGGCCGCCATCTTATATGTTGCATGTATGGTGTATGGACTTTTACTGTTGCTTTTACCTTTTACCTCAACAGATCTTGATAATTTCACTGTAGTTGATGTTTTCTGAACCTTTGTTTTGCAACACCCTGGTAGACAATTGAAAATCTAACAATGTTTCTGATCCTGAAATATGTACTGACATAAACATGAATTTACAATTTGAATTAGTTTCAAAGAAGTTATCACCATAACCAATGTTTTGAAAACAGTTTTTTTCAATGAACAAGAGTCCAGTATCATAAAGTATTTGTTTTATATAGCTAAGCCACTTAAAATCTGCTACTTGATTTTTTGCATTTGTAGTATCAAGCGATAGAATGTAGAAGAATATGCCAAAACATTAACATCCTTAATCTTATTTCAATTTCAAGTGGAATTTTGCCAAGTTCACCATAAACCGTGTAATATGGTGTACTTTTTCTAATATATATCTTTTTTATATTGCAGGTGATTTTTTTTAAACGAACAATGTAAGTTTATCGATAATGGAATGCTTCTTATTTTTGTATACAATGCAAATAATGCTTTCTTTGTTTGTTCAGCTTATTTTGTCCTTGTTTCAGCAAATGAACAGTTATAGTTAAATAGTATGCAAAGATGAGGATAAGAATTCTCGCGATTTATTTGCTCATCAAATATGGTAAAGTGAAACTGTCTTCCAATTTTACGTTTTTCAAAAATTACAATTTTTGTCATATTGGTATTAACTATTAATTTCCAGTGTTTTCAATAATTTTGAAAACCATCAAGAGCACTTCGTAAACCATCAGAAGATTCGGACATCAATATGGTATAATCTGCACATAAAATAACAAATAATCGAACATATACACCAAAAGTATGTGTACATAAACTGTCAATTCCTTGCAAACAAGATACATTATTTTGTTGAAGATACTCTTCTAAATCGTTAAGGTATATAGAAAACAAAAATGGTGACAAAATTTCGCCTTGTTTTAAACCGACGTTACACATGAAAAAAAGTGATGTCTCACTTCTGTTTCAAACATATGATATAGCATTATTATATAGATTATTGATAACTGCTAATATTTACCCCTGAGAAAAAAGGACTGCATTTTTTCCATAATCCAATACGCCACAACGTATCAAATGCTTTTTTAAATAAATACATGAATCGTATAGATTTTTATTTTTATAAAAAGGAATAGAAATCAGAAGATGTAATATGAAAATATTTCTTGTGGTTGAGTATCCCTTTCTAAAACTAGATTTTGCTTGAGATATAAGATTAATTTCATCTGCTAGTTTATTCAGCCTAATTTTTAATAATAGATGTAAACAATTTACCTAGCCACCATACTAAAGAAATTTCTCTGTCGTTATCAAGATTGTGTTTATCGCCTTTGATTTTAAAAACAGGTTTAATAACTCCAATTGTCCAATCCGTTTGTTGAGTGTGTTTAATATGTTCATTAACGATTCCATCCAAACCCCAAAACTTATCATTGGTCAGTTAATATACAGCTTCTTCTATTCCGTCACTGGTGATATTCTCGTTTAAAATTTCATATGTTATATAATTATTTTCATTATTGCTTACAAAGTCGTCTTCCTCCAAATCATATACATGTACATGGTACACCACTCCCATTACAGGTTGTAATTACGGAGCTTCCTCCCTTGCATCAACATTGGCACATTTTATGGTTCACATATATAGCGTATGTTGAAGATGGGTTTTCCCTACGCCATATGTATCCTTTGGTCTGGGGGTTAAATTCTCTAAAAGTATATATTAAACCAGTTTTTTTTATGTATTCTTACATTTTATTCATAGCATCTGGGTTGTTTATATTGACTCATCTTTCACAATGTATTGTGGTTGAAATCTATGTTATATATACCACTAGTGGTATATTACCTTCCGGTCTTTTGATTGTCGAGAATTCGAACTTTGACCCACGCTGCAATTGTTATTGACGTCATCAATAATCGAATGACGTCACATTAACTGGTCCCGGACGTCACCGGTACACTTTATTTGCATACGCGAAATTATACTTGGCCACCTTTCCCTTTGATTCAAGCTAA
This sequence comes from Pecten maximus, assembly GCF_902652985.1. Taxonomy (NCBI): domain Eukaryota; kingdom Metazoa; phylum Mollusca; class Bivalvia; order Pectinida; family Pectinidae; genus Pecten; species Pecten maximus. Next base: position 5,113,434 of record NC_047023.1, on the reverse strand, counting down.
TATCATTGTGGTAGAAACAGGTCGCATGACTCGTGATTGTTGGATATGGAATTTATTTCACACTCGTAAGTTGATTTTTAACTTAAATATCGTGTCTTTTGTAACTTTAAAAAAATAACTTACGAGTGTGAAATAAATTCCATATCTAACAATCACTCATTGTGTAACCTCTATTTATCCAACAGTCCGCACATTTCTACAATGCAATGTTATACGGTTAGCATTTAGAAGTGATGCGGCTTTGAACGGGTATTGCACAGGATAGACTCGATTCCTCGGAAACACCTAAGTTTCTATCGACTGGATTTACGTTATTTTCAGAAGAATATCAGTTCTTAAATTCTTAATGAAAGTCGTCTTGACAGTAGGTGAAAACGATTCCAATGATATATTTGTATTTCGTTCAAAACAGATTCAAGTCTAACCAGTCACATCTTAGCAGACGATTTTCAACTTCACAGGGGCTAGATTTTGTAAGGTAGGCCTTTGACATCAGTGAATAACCACAAAAAACTAAAATGCAATATACATACACAACCGGAAACCATGTCGATACTCCCGATTTTTCACAAGTTTTTTTTTTATATAAATACTTGACTGTTAATGTTAATGTTTAATGTCGTATCTTGCATTTCTGAAAATTCGGAAACGAGCCCCTGTGAGTGTGACGACATTGACTTGACAATTTGATAATTCCTAGATCAAGAACGGCGCTTACAGTTATTTTGTGTTGACTGCATTTTGTTTTAATTATAAAATATTACTCTCATAACTTGTGAAGTTGCTTTATGTTTTTGTTGTGGATTATAAATGCTAGCATTCGAAAGCTCTCCAGGCCGAAAGTAACTGGCGGCCATTGTTTTGATCTGCAAAACCTGGGGCTGTATTCCTACTCTGACCGAATCACTGTAAATTGTAGTAAACAGTCTCATGAATACAATTTGGTTTACTAACGACATATAGGCAAATGCAACACAGAATGTAAATATACAACTATGTTTTCCCTACATGGAATTATAAAACAATACTCTGTAAAAAGCGTAAGTTCCATTGTTTTTATGTAGACTATCGTAAAGTATTTTATAGTGTTAATAGAAATTAACTATTTTTGAAGTTGTATCAAAGTGTTGAAAGAAGAAAACCTTTAGATATTCTGGAATCACTCCCGGAAGTTTGAAAATTATGTGTTAGATATTCTGCAGTGTGGTAAGTTTGATGCAAGGTGATTGGTGATCTTCTTTTCTCTACTCAATGTACGTCAATTTATTAATATGTCATGTGACGCATTATTTCTCAGATATATTTCTTTATTTTTGTTAATGTACGCTGACGACACTGTTGTTTTTTTCTGAATCAGCAACTGGTCTTCAAAAAATGTTAGAGTCGTTGAAATTATACAATGATAAATAGCAACTGTCTGTAAATACAGGGAAAATTTAAATGGTCGTATTCAGGAATGGTGCTAGATTAAATTCGAACGAACATTTCTATTTTGAAAATAATGTGATTGACATTGTTGATGGCTTTAATTACATTGGAGTCACATTACATTTCAACGGTAGATCTAATAAAACTCAGCCTATGATTGCTGATCAAGGACGGAAATGTTTGTTTAATGTTTTAAGATTTGCAACAATCTTTCTCTTAATATTGGATCTCAGTTGAATGTTTTTGATATTTATGTTTCTTCTCTCCTTAATAATAGCTGTGAAGTTTGGGGCTCTATCGAGGGCTGTGGTGGCCGAGTGGTTAAGGTGTCCCGACATTTTATCACTAGCCCTCCACCTCTGTGTTGCGAGTTCGAAACCTACGTGGGCAGTTGCGAGGTACTGACCGTAGGCCGGTGGTTTTTCTCCGGGTACTCCGGCTTTCCTCCACCTCCAAAACCTGGCACGTCCTTGAATAACCCTGGCTGTTACTAGGACGGTAAACAAAACAAACAAAACCAAATGGGGCTTTATCCCCGCTGAACAAATAGAAAAAAATACATCTTGACTTTTTGGAAAGGATATTTAATGATAAACAAAGCACACCATCATATATGGTTTATTCAGAGTTGGGTTTTTTACCTATGCATATCACACGGAAGAGTCGAATTATTAAATACTGGCTTAAATTAATTCAGTCTGATAAATGTATACTTAAGTCAGTGTATGAAGATGTAGAGGATATCTAACAGTGTCTTCAGTAATACCAAATATATTTCACGAGTGGGGCTAATATTTTGATATTTTTCACTCGTGCGCAGCACAGCACCTTAGCGCAGCACGAGTGATAAATATCAAAATATTAGCCCCACTCGTGAAATATATTTGGTATTACTGAAGACACTGTTAGATATCCTCTACATCTTCATACACTGTTAGATATTCTGTTTATTACATTTTTTATCAACGAAAAACCTACCCCGTATGCTAACTAGGCCTACAGCGATAATTTGTAAACAAAAATAGTAGTTCCCCCTGTCCAGGTGCTGACATATATGTCGGGCTTTCTGATTGGTCAATTATTTTGGTATTTTCTAATCATTAATTTGATTGGTCAAATCAGCAAAAGTGATATTTTTCACTAGTGAAAAATATCACTTTTATAGAATGAATATTTTTTTTATATTTCACTGGTAAAAATGTAATAAATGATTGAATATAATCACAGAAGCTGTAACTGGCATTGCCGGGTTATAAATCTTTTATTTTCTTTTGGTTAAGGTAATGATTAGTTGAGCCATAACGTAGATAATGAGACATTGTTTTTGCCCTTGTTTAAGCAGCGTTTAACAGACAGTTCATTCAAATGATAAACGAGTTTAATGAGGGCTCATCAAAGTATTTTTTGTACAATTTTTTAATCGACTTTTTTTACTCTTTATCACTATTTAATAAATCTATTCAAGATGTTTATATCCATTGTATTTCTTAATTTCCGAGAGAATAATGATTTTGTGTTCACTTTAATCAAAATTGGATAGAAGATGAATTTTATTTCATATCTATTTGTCCTCTTTATAATGATTTACGTAAAAGATATATTAGGAAATATTACTGGAATCGGCCATCATCTTATAAACTGGTTCAATTATTAACTTTTCATTGCTAACGTAATTTTCAATATTATTATATTAATTTGCTCACGTTCTGCTAACGTAACACCGACCTCACTTTGTCACGTAATTTTTCAATTAAATTAGAAACAAGTTTGTTGTTTTTTCTTTACAATTCTGGTGAATTTTGTCGTTAGTCAGTGTAGTGTCAATGAATTAATAATGTACAAGCTTGATAATCAAAATGTGTCATGTATTTAATTTTTTTTTCGCAGTAATGATCTGTACATTATTGTATGTTGTATATGTGTTATGAATGTAATACTTATGAGCCGAAAGACTTAAGGTTAATAAACATTGAAACAATAGCTAGGCCAGTACCTGGGGTAAGCGGAATTCACGCAGTGCTATTGTTGGGTACTAAGTATTTCACTAACTTCCCGTTTTCATAACATCGATATGCTTGGTACCTTCGATAACATTCACATATCAGAGCCGAAATTGAAGCAAAGCTGAGTAAGGAGTATAACAAATCCCTGCGTACCTCTCCTATATCAGATGGTTCTGTTTCTCAGAAGTATACTCGACAAATGCCCTGTAGTTTGGATTGGGATGGTGCGGGGAAGGTTCCCATCATGATCCAGGCTCCGAAGGGGCTCGATGTTTTGAGGAGACGCCAGAGGGGAATTTTCTGTTGTAAGGCCCCGGATGGGTGGTCATCTATCATAATGAAGCCCAAGAGGGGAATCTCTGTTTTGAGACATAATGTCAGTGGACACTCCATTATAGTGAACAACGCTACGATACAGATAACTCCAATCCAACAGGCAACTGTTGTTCTGAAATGACACTGGAAAGGGGCTTCGCATATAATGATGCCCCGCAGGTTTCATTTTGGGATGGCAAGATTGGGGTTTATTGTAGAGAAAAAAAACGGGAATGGATGTCGGTGATACAGAAGTCTTGGGTTTGAGAAGATGTGATGAGGCCCTAGATCGAGGTTTCTGTGTTGAAGAATCCCTTGGTTGGGGTCCCTGTTCTAAGGAAGCCCTAGATTTGGGTTCATGTTGCAAGGAGGCCATGGAGGGGAATTCCTGTGATTAGAGGGCGCTTGGGAATTTAAGTCGTGACGAGGCAATGGGGTCAGATTCCTTCTGTTTTCAGGTCCATGAGCTGTCAACATGCTGCTTTTTGCCGCTCTTATGCATGACGTGGATGGGATGTTGTCGTATTCAACCAATCTTATCTCTGTGTTCTCAGTCCTTTGGCCGATTAAGTGGTTGAAGGACGACGGATTGCTCTAGCGGGCATTGGGACGCATCAGAGGCGATTTTGCGCTAAATATTTTATAATTATATAGTCACATTGCTGTTGTCAGATTGGGGGTTACTGATAAAAATGGAAAAAAACTGCCAGGTACAAGCTATTTAGGGAAACAGTTAGAGTTAGACGGAATAACTTCTATACGTTCTGATGTTGGGGGTATTAGGTTTCGCTACAGTAGTTGTGGCTTTGAGAGCTGCCTGTTGGTCTGTGTTGTGGAATGGGTCCTACAGGCTAATGACAAGGGTATTTTTTTGGCTTTGGCTGTGTCCTGAGTGTGTCGTTCCTGAACCTCTTGATACGGTTAGGTTACCAACGACGTATTTAGAACATTAACAGGTCAGACTGGTCGAATGCTTTGAGAGTCACTGGATACCTTATGTGATATGATGTTGGTCAGAGTTTGCAGTCCTGCTTGAGGGTACTTCGACATTATCCATTAGGGGAACAACCTTTTCTCAGTGATGACTGGGAACGAATGGTGGACCTGTAGTCGTTGTTGTCTTTTGTTATGTCAGAGATAGCGGCGGAATCCTGTCCGAAGACTCTTGGTAGAACGTCTGTTCTCTTTGTTGAATTGATAATGACGATGCATGATTTGTTGGTTTCTTTGTTGAAGTCATAGATCCATCGGAATACATCGCGACATGAGATTCCTGATCAATAAACGTGATTACTTAAATATTTGATTATTTACGTGTAATAGAACTACTGTAAACGTTGAAATTTACGCGAGGGGGAAATTTACGCTAATTACGCGGATTCCTTTAATTCGCGCAAATTTCCCCCACGCGTATTATTTTGATATCAATTTGCGTAATTTTGAACTACAAGCGAAAGTGGATCGATCGCTAAAAATTTCCCCCACGTGTATAGTTTACATACTGAAATCGCGAAATTAACGCCCGGGAAAATAAACACTTTTACAATATACTATAAATATAATGGGTTTTGTATGCAGTTTTTATATAAGTGATTTTTATAGCTTTAGCTATTTTAGTTTGAGTTTTGTGTGTTTTGTAGGACGTCCTTCTCGCCTGGTGTTGTTTGCCCTTAATGACTCAAATTGTCCCAAGCGAGACAAATTTTGTTTTGTTGGTACTGCGTCAGAATCTAAATGGGTTCCAATTCTTTGGAATACATGTTAATTCATAATTGATACTTTTGATCACTAACGCGCTAAGCATGATATTCCCAATAATGTGGATACTATTGTCCAACTGTTTGACATTTCTGGGTTTAGGAATTAACGCTATTGAGACGACCGTTATAGGATACTCATCAAGATACTGTGTAAAGTTATTCAGTTGATAAGTAGTAACTGCCCAAACATAAAAATTAATTTTAAGGAATTGCAATCTGTTTCGATTAATCTGTCCTTCTGTGTCAGGTCAATATCTGGCTTTATGCAACTATTTCGGGGTATTACCACAGCCGTTATGGAGGATATGCAAACATGGCTGGTTTTTTTTTCCTCTGATAGTTCACCGGTGTTTGTTACCATTCTGAGGCCTGTTGACTGTCCAACTTTGATTTAATAATATATAGAGATAGTTGCAGGTGTAATCTGGATATTGACTGTGGAGCAATTCTGTGGAGAGAGAGAGGGTTAGTTGGGTTGGGCTTAGGTTAAATCACATACTCCTGAACAACCTAAAATTCTAGTTGCACACATATAATAATGGCAATCCAAAATGCTCATTCACGCTACCCCAACATTCAAATGATCACTGGCCTGGACGCTTGACCGGGGGAGTCCTTGAGACATCAGTGTATAAAAATAACTTTATATATTATAGCGAGATTTGTCACGGAGCCGAAAACGAGACTATAACAACGTGCACTGCACATAAACTACACACATGGCCGTCGTTTATATATCGAGCATACGTGAACTTTGCCTAATAATGCTTTCATTTAAACATATTAACAGAATATTCGCTTAAAACTCATGTAACTGAACAAAATAAACAAAGATAGTTTACATTTAAATACTTAAGGAATCCATTAAACGTCCGGAAAAATCGGAATTCGAGTCTATTCTTTTTTCTTCTCTTGTTAAGTTCCAACGAATTATTTCCTTTCCTAAGGAAACACTCGGGTTTTGCCGATTCCACACACTTTTGTGTCTTTTTTTGGCAGAATCTGTCTGCGTTTTCGCAGTTCCACGCTTGCGGCGTTCCGCCATTTTGTATGGACTGTAAAACCCACCGTTGCATTGTGGGACAAATTTTCAGAGAAACTTAGTCCGACAGCCACAGTTATTATTTTTGGGAATTCCCCGTAAACTTTCATAAATACACATTTTCTTTCAGTTTCTGATTCACGATAATCTGTTAGGTATGTATCTAGTCCAAAAACTGTAAAAAGCTCAAAATGTAAAAATTGATATATGTTTCTTCGTGAGTTCGTGGCTTTAATGGAAGGACAACAATATCTGGTTTCTTAAGAACAAAAAAGGCAATTTTTATTATGATATTTGTTCTTTAGTGAGTATTTAAGAAACAAGACTTAAAACTGGGAAAGAGTTTTGAAATGTGATAGACTGTTTTTATAAGACATAGGGCAGGAGGATGGCAATGACAAATGATTTGTCTCGCTTTCGGTGCCACAGATTCCTAACTGGCACCTTGGTCCTGCCCATTTTAGCGTACAATTGGCTTTTTGGTCCTTTCCACATTAGCGTACATACTTAATTTCCACTGGTGATGTATTGATGCCAATAACTTTGAATTGAGTTGTTTGTCTTCTTCATTCATATGGAAAGAAGAGGAAATTTCAGTTTTTGATATTGACAATTGAATAGAAAATATACAGGTTTCAATTAACTTAGAGGTAATTTGAAAAGATGAGTGTTGAGGATACAAATTGTATGGTAAAAATGTACATTAAAAGTGCCCAGTTCTGAAAAATATATAAATAAATCAAGTTAGTTAATATAAAACATACAAAAGTATGCAAATCTGTAAACCATGCTCAACGCTTCAAAAAAAACTTAAAAATTGCAAAATATGATATTAGACCTAAAATTACATCCCCTTTACAAAGCATTTTTGTCTTGAAACCAGTTTAAATGAGTTAATCTTGTATCAAAATTTTGCTCATTATTAAGGGGACAATTTAGTCAAGCATGCTTTTTATAATTCAAACAGAATCGATAAAACATATACCCAGACAAAATAATCTGCGGTCAACAGTTATCTGCTACGTAGCCAATGTCCAGCATGGTCAGTTCAAGTTTGGGGAAAGCCCACGTCAAATATATCGATACTCCAAATATAGTGCAACGTTTTTTTTACATTTAACTGTTATAATTCGTTAGCTCTCAATGGTTTAAATGTGGACAGCAACAGTAATATAACATGATGTAACACAACACATTAATGACAGTCAGATCTTAGGCTTATACGCAACTAGAAAGGTTAATAGCACTTTCGACAGTTCAAAAACAGAATAAAAAGCTCTACTGAGTTTCTACAAAACACGTAGACATCAGCTTCTGCCGAGTCGTGACACAATATAGCTGCACATGAACACTCCCTCAAACTGATCACAGCTAATAATCTCTCTTCATTTCTGACTGTGTCATAATTTCTGTATCAATAGAAAGTAACCGGTATGTGAGTTAACTACACTTTCTACCACAATACCCTGTGTTATTCAACTCTCAGACCATCAGTTAATCATTACAGCTGTTGATTAACAATCTGTTTATACCACACGTGGTATAAACTCTGTACACATTTCGATTGGCTAACACGGTGAACTTTGACCCAAGCTGCAATTGTTATTGACGTCATCAATAATCTAATGACGTCACATCACCGGGTCACGGACGTCACCGGTACACTTTATTTGCATACGCGAAATTATACTTGGCCACGTTTCCCTTTGATTCAAGCCGATATTATTGTGGTAGAAACAGGTCACACGACACGAAATTGTTGGATATGGAATTTTTTCACACTCGTAAGTTATTTTTTAAAAGTTGCAAAAAACACTCGCTAAAGCTCGTGTCTTTTGTAACTTTTAAAAAATAACTTACTCGTGTGAAATAAATTCCATATCCAACAATCACTCGTTGTGTAACCTCTATATATGTTACCGGTGGTTATCAAGCCTTACAAATACACCTGGTGTGATCAACACATCAACATATATCACCTTTACTCTTCCAATTATTTTATTTTCTAGTACAGGATACGTCCTCTTTATTAGACCAATAATTAAAGAGTTGCAATAAAACAGCTTGAATTGCAAATACATTTTATATATCTATCAGCTTGCTCATAGTATCAGTTAGGAATAACACTATGTAATCAATGTTTTCGCATGAGTTTTTGGTTTTCATAACAAATAATCAAATGGAAATGATTTCATGACATTCTGCCTCAAAACTGATTGCAATTAACATCTAAACTAAATAACATAAGATATTCATCTGGATCTAAGTCTTCTTGAAATTCAGTGAAAATGCGTATCTTTCTAATAATGAACTTGGAGCAGGACTCTTTTTGAAAGGAGATACATGTAAAAAAAAAAAAAAAAAAAAAGGTAGCATATAGCTTTAACTAATCTGTATCTTTATAACTATGCCTAAGGCTAGCTGTAAGAGTACTATGTATGCTCATAAACTGTGCTAATCATAGTATTTGTTTGAATTAAAGACAAAAAGATTATATAAAGATGCTAAGGAAAAAAGGAACAAATTTTCTGCAAAGCATAACAAGCAAACAAATACACAGAAAGAATGGCTTTTGAAATATCTGCAACTAGATACAAATACTGTATTTAAGTCTTAAGGAATAGACTTGTTAAGTGCCTAGGTGTCCGGATAAGCATATACCTGGTATCTGGACATGTGACGAACAAATATTTAAGTCTTACAGAATTGTAGAACAAGGGACTTGTTTAGTGCCTAACAGGTATGTATCAGGATGTCCGATACACAAATATTGAAGTCTTACAGAATTGTGGAACAAGGGACTTGTTCAGTGCCCAGGTGCCCGGACATGTGATACACAAATATTGAAGTCTTACAGAATTGTGGAACGAGGGACTTGTTCAGTGCCTAACAGTTATGTATCAGGATGTCCGATACACAAATATTGAAGTCTTACAGAATTGTGGAACAAGGGACTTGTTCAGTGCCCAGGTGCCCGGACATGTGATACACAAATATTGAAGTATTGCAGAATTGTAGAACAAGGGACTTGTTTAGTACAGTTTGGTATCCGGATGAGTGATATACAAATAATGAACAATGGAAGCTTTTGGTACTCGATACGAAAGAAAACATGCATAAAAATGATAAGAAGACCACAATAATTACATTGATAAAAAACCGGTCAATGATTACAATAATGCCAGAAGACCTGCCAACCAGGCAGAGGTCAAATCATCAAACAGGTATTATCAAACGAAGCAACAAACACAATACTGATAGTAATGGCCAAGGTGTTTATTTTTTTGCCAATGTCAAAGGGCGTCAATTACAGCCCACAAGTCAAGAGGCGTCAATAACGGCCTACATAGGAAAGGGCGTCAATAACGACCCAAAAGTCAAGAGGCGTCAATGACGGCCTTGGCAAGAGAGGGGGTCAAAAACGGCCCAAAAGTCAAGAGGCATCAATGACGGCCTTGGCAAAATAAGGGCGTCAAGAACGGCCCACAAGACAAGAGGCGTAAATAACGCCCTACACAAGAAAGGGCGTCAATAACAGACCATACAGTACATCAATTAAAGGCGTCGATAACAGCCCATACAGTACATAAATTGAGTGCCCCAACCTCTATCAGATCATATTTTCCACAATGTAAAAGTAACATGGCTGGGCCACCTCTTGCATTTACCATATCCTGCTCTTATGAAATCACCGAGTTCCATCTCATCCCAAGTTGTTCCCACCACCATAAGCTACAGTTCCGCCGTTGCAATCATAGATTCCGACCACCTGGCCTATTTGCGGCATGGAATAAGGGACGCTTAATAAAAGACGAGTCAGCTATATATAAGGAACGACTGTGTTTCCCTGAAAACTTAAGGTTGAAGTAAGCCCATGTATTGGAGTAAATGGTCACAAGCTGATAATAATGAGAACAAGGAGAAACCAATGCCAAGGGACAAGATCTAATAAACACTTTGTGTGTGAACATGCATTGCGATGGGGAGCGAGAAGAAAAACCAGTGCTCCAGGCTAATATTGATCGACTAAAACTCAATTTCAAACAGACATTTGTTTGGTATTCTAAAGTAACGATTAAACGAGCCTGAACTCCAACGCCCCAACAACTGAATTTCCCTTCTGATAATCCCTTGTTTTCTGCCTCCGTACTCTGAAAAAACCAACGAAAGCTATTAAAAATGCAACAGAAAACAATTTTGACTCATATGTTGAGCTTCATACCAAAGGCTATGCCCTTCAGAGCCTCGACAGTATATCAGTGGTGATAGGGGCCCTCATATCCTTAGCTTTTCTTTGCCTTCTCATGCCAGATAGCATTTTCTAAGAGATGAGATGACCTTTCTATTTGTCCCAGCATATATAATTCAATTGTACATTTTGTGATGTTTGAATTTTATTTGACTATTTTAAAAACGTTTAGATATCAAATATATAATTCAATTGGTACAATATACGAGATTTTGTTTTGTTTGAGTAATTGTACTATACTTTGTGAATGTTGTTTTCCTCTACAAATTATTTTTCTCAACAGTAAACTAGAAATTATTTCGCTGCTGTTACTAGATATTCCTAAATGAATTACTTAAATAATGTTAGAGTATATGATACATGAACAATTCTTATTACTGTTAACCTGTGCACATAGATGTAATATATGTTTTATAACAAATGCCATTTCACATTCGAAACAAGGTCCTGATTTACTATAATATACATGGACTTGCATGGTTGTATATCCTTAGTCACTCGGTATATATATCAGGTCCTCATATGTTATGTAAAATAAAGTACAACAGCATATTACTTCAAGTTATACAAGTTTGGATATATAAATGATGGAGCACTCGTCAAGGATCAAATCAAAATATTTCAATTTCTACTCAAGTTGGACTCAATGAAACTACCAAACTTAATTTGTTTCATTTGCTCATGAATTTGACCAGATTAACACTGATCAGTGCGTATGAATACATGGTTAAAATCCTTCCGCGGAACGATTTAACTTGTTCTACATTGCTGTTATAAACATGGATGAATTATTAAAATTATCAAATTTATAATGTATTCTTGTATTTTATGAAAGACCAGATATGCTAGATACTTCTATTTTGACAAAATAATGCTGTTTTTAATCCTAAAATTGCGGACTATTTTACTCGACCGACTAGACATGCACAATCCGGAACTCTTAGGGATTTTCCGCATTTGGACTTTCACAAGCTTCGAGACATTAATATGTAGACCGACTTTTTTATTAAAAAAAAAAAAAAATGAAATATAAGGATTGCATCTTGAATTGGTCGATTTCATGGGGCCGTGAATTGAGTTGCTCTTAAGACAAAAATGAAATTTGGTATGACCCCATGAAATCCTTAATTGCAACTGGAATATTCAACCTGCATTATTTTACTATTCTAAATTCCCTAAGTTCCCTACATAATATGTCTAGGCAGACACCATTGATAGTAAATATTAAGTAGTCCTTACAGATATCTGAGGAGACAATATTGAAAGTATGCATTACATAAACCCTACATATGTCTGAGGAGACAATATCGAAAGTATACATTACATAATCCCTACACAATATAATTTGATCTCAAACCCATTTTTATTTTATTTATCTTTATATATACACTGTATATATATATTTATTATCTATTTGTATAGCCTGTGTAGATCACTTCATATTGAATACAATTATTCTAGTTTAAATACGTGTATTTTATTTTTATTATTTGCATGCATGTAGTAATACCCGAATTACCTGCTTAACAAAACATCCCTACAGGCAGACAGTCCTACTATGGTCTGCTGTCTATATGTTGAGGTTACTGAATAATTGAACATACATGGGCGAGTATGTAAATAAAGTCATGACCTTGTATCATCATCGCTTTTCCTTCTTTTCATTATTTTGTTTATTTATTAAAGTGTGTTTACAACTTTTACTGGTACTTTACGAGATAAAATCAAAGACTTTCTTTGGGTAAATGTGATATCGTTGTTTGCAGTATACATTGTATGTACTAAGACCCCGAGGGTAAGGTTGTTTTACAAATTTTCTATATCCTATATTCCAAACAAAAATTAGCTTGCTCAGGGTTTACAATCTTGTCCCTTGATCTTTATGGTCACTGATTACACTTAGTGACATCAAAATCTCAATACAATTTCACAACTAGACATGGTACATAATAGTGAAAACGAACTCAGTTCAGATATAGGATGGCAATATTACATCTACAATTGAATAAAGCTAACTTTGACAGATCATCTTAGGATGATTTGTGAAATGAAAATATAAAGACTGAATTTTCAGACTGCGGGGACTCTCTTTTCCGTTAAATGTTAACTTATCATTCTTTCGTATTTTCCAGTAACAACACTAACGTTCATCTGCCATTCCAACCCATTGATTGGCAACGATTTATTTTCAACAGAAGAACCTATCCTGTAGTGTTTCGTCATGGACACCTCACAAATACATCACTGGACATCCAAGAATCGGATTATGCTGCCTCCGTATCAAAAACTGTTTTATCATCTTATGATTTCTACCTGTCTATCAAAAACTTAAACCCTATGGATTTGAGACGCATTGCAAGTAATGATTCTTCCGTTCAAACTCTGACTGTGAACAAGACAACGTATTCGCTGGGAGAGGATATAAAAGTAGAGATTATTCTTTTTGACGGATATGGGAAACAGCTCACACGAGGGGGAGATATCCTCCGTATTTGGCTAAAATGTAAAACCAAGAACGCTAGTGTAAATGGCTATGTTGTCGATCACAAAAATGGATCGTATACAGGCCACGTGTTGGCTTTATGGACAGGTAATTGTATCATTAAAGTGTCTATAGCAGCAACTAGAGAGCACATTGCCATTGTTCTTAATTGCATTGAAAACCATGGATTAATGCATGATATGGACGCCGGCTTTAAAAACGGTGAAACTGTAGAACAAACCACATGCAGTGTGAAACCAAACATATTTGGGTCGAAAGATGTGTGTAATTTTACAGAAGAAAACTACGGACTGCACTGGTTTTGTGCTAAACCCAAAAATCGTACACTAAATTGCAAGGACTGGAAGTTTACTAAAGGCCATCAAACCGACAATTTAAGTAATTCTGAGAGAACTATTGCCAGGTAAATATATAGGTGTAGCTAAAGCTGTTATTATAATGGAAAAGATACAGTTTAAGATGTCAATATTGGCCGAATATGCTAATCATTTGTTATCTGGAAAAGTATGTAGTGTTGATAAAATACAAATATAGCTATAACAGGGAAAATAACAAACATATACTCATACGTCTGACTGAAAACGTAGTTATATCAGTTCTAGAAACCTCAATGAATTTTTCTCAAGATCTTCATAAGTAGTATGTTTATCGCTATTTTCGGTCGCAAAAGATGCTTTCCCTTTCTAACAATATGAACATACAATATGTACAAACAATTACAAAACACGACAACATATATGATTTAAAAAAAACCTATATTAAGGGATCTTTTCGAACAGGGTCCACAAGCATATGATGTTGAAGCAAAGCCCCGCCATAACGGTAACCGGAGGTGAGTAGATATCTAGGTACAGAGAAATACTAATTTCATATTGGTAGACTTTATCTGTTGCATGCAGTATTTTAATGGCACTAATTCAGTAGTTTGTGATATTCAAAATGTCATAAGTACACTTCAAGTTGCTAGCACCCTGCATTTTTTTGTATATGGATGCTTATCATACTTTTAATTGAGCTTCAATTCGTCTCTCTATCAAATCAACACATGATAGATTGCTAGTATCGGACGTCCCTTGCATCTAAATATACATAGTACTATTGAGATACATATACGCTCCCCAAAACGACATCAGTAATGGACAAGCGGAACCAGTTAAGGAGTCATATTGAAAGTCCCCATCACATTCCATTATCCCTCTGTTTGTGTCACTATGTATTAAATTATTAAAGGAAACTAAAAAGATCAAATGTAAAGGCAATGCTACTACCTCTATAATCTCTAACCACGGACACAATACTGACCACAGACACACACTAACCACGGACACAATACTAACCACAGCGACAAAATTAACCACAGACACAATACTAACTACAGAGACAAAACTAACCACAGACACAATACTAACTACAGAGACAAAACTAACCACAAAGACAAAACTAACCACAGACACAATACCAACCACAGACTACTAGCCATTTCTAACACAATTCAAGCATTATCCTTTTAGCAATAAAAATGTTCCAGTCTAAATAGATAAGTTAATAAGTCGATAAGCATAATTTCAAGATAAGTGCAGTAAAGTATAAGCATTTATTACATTTTTACCAGTGAAATATCAAAAATTATTCATTCTATAAAAGTGATATTTTTCACTAGTGAAGAATATCATATTTTTCACTAGTGAAAAATATCACTTTTGCTGATTTGACCAATCAAATTAATGATTAAAAAATACCAAAATAATTGACCAATCAGAAAGCCCGACATATATGTCAGCACCTGGACAGGGGAAACTACTTTTTTTTTTACATATAGAGAACATATTACAGGAACTAGAGTAGGTAACAAATTACATTACAAACGTAATACAAGCACATAAAAAGCTACAAAATACATTTTATATAATAGATATTTAAAATTTAATGGAACGAAAATTAATATACATTTAGAATTATTCCATTTGTTCCCCAGAGAAGTCAAAACGATATCAAAGTTGGTCAATCTAGTACCAAAATATCGACCCTTACAGTGCCCGATTTCCATCTTTTGAAGCATACAGGCCACTCACGCACAATGAGAGCTTTCTGACTGTGACGTCACAAGCTCAACCAACAGCAACCAGAGAGTGAAAGCTGTAGGGTCAATTAAAAACACAACCCAAAAAACACGGATTTTAAGGAATTGGATTATGGTGAAGGCGATTCAGATGAAAGGCATAGAAAGTACTACATTTGTAGCTTAAATTCATATTGAATGTCAATTAAACTTAATTGTACCGTGTTTTAGATAGGTGTCAGTCATGGTTCGCCAGATACAGGTTTGTTTTGATTTATTAAATCCATCGTATAACAATGACAAATATATTCACGTATATAGTTGTGTTACTGATGGGCAATTATCCTGCTATTGTGAGCTTTAAAAATGTTAGAGTGCCGTTATAACCATAATGAAAAACATTTTTGCAGCTATTTTCTTAACGGGTACGCGATATCTTTATCCAAGTGTTGAGAAACAACTTCTGTCTATTTTGATAAGTCTCTTACTGTGAAATTAAAAAACAAATTACTACGTTTAGATTCTTAAGATGCCTAGTATGACAGTAGTTGACAATACACGGTTGAATTTATAGTCGGTGATTTAACTTGACATCATTATCTCGTTACCTGTATATGTTTATCAGGGTTTTTTTTTTAATTAAACATAACTTTATTGCCATATATCAAAGCAAAGGGGATGGGGCACAAGTTATAACAACATTATTAAAGCCCTTTCCCAAATAGCTACAAAAGTCCAACATTTGGCAAAAAAATGATGGTAAAAAAATCGCGATTTCTCTGAAGCGAGAAGTCGATATGGCGATCGCAATTTCTCACCTTTTTATGAAACGGTGTATTTCAAACAGTATTGTAGATCATTCCGGTAACACGTTAATTATCTAACCACCTGTGTCCCTTCCATAGGTGGGATATTCAGTACAAATATTCTGGTACACGGCATAGTTATCGTACACGCCATAGTTATCGGGCGTCAGTGTAATGATTCAAATAGCATGCTAACCCGTCTAAGGTCATTTCAAGGGTTATGAATATAGACGTTAACAGATGAAAAATAAAACTATCGGCTTACGTAATCGAATAAAGGAAGACTAAAAACTACAAACACGTAGGAAGGATTGAAGCCTCTCAAACTTCACTCACAGTAAACACTCCCAACATCGCCCAGACAAAAGAAAATATCAGGTAACCGTCATAAAGGCCTTAACAGATAGGCAAGAGATACTTAACATAAAAGCAAGATAAAAATGAATTGAAAAAAATGATAATGAACAAAGTATAATTTTTCTAACTTTGAATATAGTCTATTTATTCGAAAAATTTTAACAGACATGATCCGATAAGGCAAGTGACCTAATGTACCAAGTTAAAGGATAAGGCACTATTAGGTCCACGAACCATCTTCTGAACTAGTCACAATCATAGCAAAGGACATACGATTCCAAACAGAGGGCCAAATTCATTCATGTGAATCTCACATGAGAATTTCACGAGAAAAGGTAAAAAAGTGAAATCCACATGAAATTTTTCACGTAAAATTCACGTAAATTTCACGCGAGTTTCTCATGACAAATTTCAGATCCACTTCAGGTGAAGGAATTTTGCCTGTAAGTAAATAAATAATCATGTCGGGGAAAGGGCAAGACAAAAAAGTATTTGGGAAATTTTCACAATGGTACGAAATAGTGTTCGTATACATTTTAAGATGGCAAACATGATGTGACACATGTTCACCTCAGAAGTCATCTTTATTACATAAAATTTTGTTGCCAAAGCTGATACACAAATTATCCTACTTTAAAGTGATTTATCTTTTTTCTACAGATTACCTAAAAACACTAACTTTCCTGTACTCATATTACTTATTTATGTTTTTAGCGGAAGATTATGTTCCTTCTCGAGATGTACCGTGCTACAAAAGACCTAACATTGAGACATGGAATGAAGAATCCCCTGTCGGATTTTACTACAATGGCAAATGGCACCAGAGAGGGTGTAAAAACACGTTCACACCTTCCAAGATTTCATATGAGAAGTGCTTACGTGATCAATACCTATTTCTAATAGGTGATTCAAATATCCGTATCTGGTTTGATCACATACAGAAAATGATTAATATGGTGATACCGGAAAACAAAAAGGGACAAACAAAAACGCGATGGTTCAGCTTAAGGAATGCTGTACGTCAAGATTTAAATTTTACGATGTTGTGGGCTGTTCATGAGCTGCCTTTCTATACAGAAGAAAATTCACCAAGGGAAATGATTAAGTCTGTTGCTTGGTACATAGATCGGATTCCTTACAAGAAAAAGGCTACCATTGTTCTACATTATATGATGCATTTCGCAAGAACTACGCCATCTGAATTTCGCGAACATATTCGAGACGCCAAATTTGCGATTGGTAGATTGTTTAAGCGTATGCCGGAAGCAAGAGTATTTGTGAAAGGTCCACACTCTGCAACAATTATAAAGCTGCTAAACCCGCTGGATTTTATTAGAAGAATGCATGAACAGTTATTCTATGAAGAGTTCATGGAGTTTCATGACAAGATTACTTATTTGAACCAGTGGGATATGACAACATGTATCGAAAATGTCAACGTCCATCCTGATCCGTCAACCATTGACCACATGATTCATAAATTTATGTCTTATTTGTGTGAAGCTTAGATTTATTCTGCAAGCGTTTGATTCTCGGCTGGTATCAATTTCGTACGTCGGTTTACTTTTTTCTCCTTTTCCTTTGATACACAGATGCATTTTATGTTTGATATATAGGAACAATTTATTTTTGATACACATGTATATTTTGTTTTCAATACACATGGACATTTTGTTTTCAATACACAGGTACATTTTGGTTTTGATACACATGGTACATTTATTTTAGATACACAGGTACCTTTTGGTGTGATTACACATGTACATTGTGTTCTAGATACACAGGTACTATTTTGTTTTCGATACACAGGTACATTTGATTTTGATACACAGTTACATTTTGTTTTCGATACACAGGTACATTTTGGTGTGATACACAGGTACATTGTGTTTTTGATACACAGGTTTATTTTGATTTCGATATACAGGTACATTTTGGTGTGATACACAGGTACATTTTTTTTTCGATACACAGGTACATTTTGATTTTGATACACAGTTACATTTTGTTTTCGATACACAGGTACATTTTGGTGTGATACACAGGTACATTGTGTTTTTGATACACAGGTACATTTTGATTTCGATATACAGGTACATTTTGGTGTGATACACAGGTACATTTCGTTTTCGATACACAAGTTCATTTTGTTTTCGATACACAGGTACATTTTGTTTTCGATACACAAGTTCATTTTGTTTTCGATACACAGGTACATTTTGTTTTCGATACACAAGTTCATTTTGTTTTCGATATATAGGTACATTTTGTTTTCGATACACAGGTACATTTTGGTGTGATACACAGGTACATTTTGATTTTGATACACAGGTACATTTTGTTTTCGATACACAGGTACATTTTGTTTTCGATACACAGGTACATTTTGTTTTCGATACACAGGTACATTTTGTTTTCGATACACAGGTATATTTTGGTGTGATACACAGGTACATTGTGTTTTTGATACACAGGTTTATTTTGATTTCGATATACAGGTACATTTTGGTGTGATACACAGGTACATTTTGGTGTGATACACAGGTACATTTTGTTTTCGATACACAGGTACATTTTGTTTTCGATACACAGGTACATTTTGTTTTCGATAAACATGTTCATTTTGTTTTCGATATATAGGTATATTTTGTTTTCGATACACAGGTACATTTTGTTTTTGATACACAGGTACATTTTGTTTTCGATACACTGGTACATTTTGTTTTTGATACACAGGTACATTTTGTTTTCGATACACAGGAACATTTTGGTTTCGATACACAGGTACATTGTGTTTTCGATACACAGGTACATTTTGGTTTGATACACAGGTTCATTTTGTTCGATTTGTTGCACTATTTCTAATGCTCTGTGACTCATCCTTTTTAAAAACATTTTCTTCGAGTTGGTTTATTTAAGGATTTTCGTAATACAACTAATGAATACTTTTCGATGACTAGTGCATATGAACATTCATTGACCTAAAAGCTAGCCTATCTGATATTTGAATATTATTATAATCAGGTTAGTAACTGCATAAAATGTGAGTGAAATTGTACACATCTATGTGTAATTTTATTCTCTTATTTTGTTATCTTAAACAATGAGCGTATTGTTATTACAGGTAGTAACTAACTTCAATGAGTGTAACTCAGATGTTCTATTTTAACTAATGCATTATTTATTTTTCATTTCGGTCATTACCTTGTTTTCATATGTGCCTTTTTCGTACAATGAACCTTATCATAGCCATTAGAACTAAATACTTCTATTTTTATCTTATTTTCAAATTGAATTGTTTACACATAGTGTCAAGTTCAGTAGCTTGAATTTCCTCCGATACATAACAATGTACAATGTGAAGTGTCACATTGTAATACAATACAGATACAAATGATATAATAGAAATAGCTACTAACACATTTCCATATCAAAATATAACAATTAGGAAGTAATAACCCACCATGGATGCACAACGAAATGAAACGAAATGTAGGTAGACTGATAAGAATAAGGAGAAGAGCACACAGAAAAGCAAAACCAAGTTAATAATTAACAACATTGGGCTAACTTTAGGCAAACATGTAATGCATGTATAGATACTGTAAGAAAAGCTCAAACAGACTAGTATAACAAAGTTACTTACAGGACAAGTTATTTAAGATACGAAATATTCGGAAGACATTGTTGTTAAAGAGTGTTTTTAGGATCTCGTAATTGTAAACTCTGAAGGACAATCAGAACAAATGATATTTAATGCGGTGTTCATCGATATGGTCGAGTTATGATCGAATAAGTGTCATATAAAGGAGCAAAAGCATATTGTTGTGACTACACGTGGTGAGCCGACTTCTCTAAGCGAAGGTGTACATGTTTAGGTCACCTTGTCCCGGAATTAATGTTTAGCCATGCGTGACCATTGTCGGGGTAGTCTACACCGTTATAGTTAAATAGTATGCCAAGATGAGGATAAGAATCCTCGCGATTTATTTGCTAATCAAATATGGTAAAGTGAAAGTGTCTTCTATTTTTACGTTTTTCAAAAATGACAAATTTTTGTCATATTGGTATAAACTGTTAATTTCCAGTGTTCACAATAATTTTGAAAACAATCAAGAGCACTTTGTAGCTCTTCTGGTGATTCGGACATCAAAACGGTATCATCGGCATATAAAATAACAAATAATCTAATATAAACACCATGAGTATGTTCACATAAACTGTCAATTTCTTGCAAACAAGATACATTATTTTGTTGAAGATACTCTTCTAAATTGTTAAGGTATATAGAAAACAAAAATGGTGAAAAATTTTCGCATTGTTTTAAACTGACGTTACACATGAAAAAATCAGATGTCTTACTTCCGTTTCGAGCACATGACTTATTATTATTATATAAATTATTGATAAATTTTCGCATTGTTTTAAACTGACGTTACATATGAAAAATCAGATGTCTTACTTCCGTTTCGAGCACATGACTTATTATTATTATATAAATTATTGATAACTTTAAAAAATTATACCCGGGAGGGAAGAGATCTGCAATTTTTCTCCATAATGAGATACGCCACACTGTATCAAACGCTTGAAGTTGTTGGGAGTATGGGGCATTAATTTCGTGTCAATACGCGAGGAGAGTCAATCGCGAAATCAAATCTCTCGCTATTTTTCGTACGAAAATATTCCGTCAGAATCAGTATTTGTTTTCTTACAAATTAGCGTTTATTTCCTATGTACTACATCGAAGCAACCACAGGGCCACGTTACTATCGTATCGGTTTGTTAACACTTAATATGTCTACCCTACGAGGTTATGACTCGTAGTGTAGACATATTAAGTGTTTACAAACGATACGATAGTGACGTGGCCCTTTGCAGAAAACAGAAACAGAAAACAGAAACATCTGCTGACACATCGCAAAACTTCACAAAATGGCGTCATTCATATGTACAGCTATATGTCAGGGGCCGAGCATGTGTGCAACAGTAAATGCAGTTGAAAAGGTGCCAGAACAATTGCATAGTTTATAACACACAACATTGTTTGCGATATTGAACTACATTATAAGCAGTAGTGACCCCGTCAACGTTACCTGTGGGACGACTGTTGTATATTACTGTACGTAATTTGTAAAATCTTTTACACACGCTACGAAGCGTAATGTTTTTTAAATGAAGACCTGTCGTATGCCAGACATTGTGAATCAATCGTAAGGTTTTTTAATCACTGTTAGCTATCTTGAAAATAGCTCACCTCATTGGCTAACGTAAAAGAACGCAGAGCGTGGACATTCGTAGGTTTTGTCATGGACGTTGTTTTTTTGTAATATTATGCGTGACCCAACCCAGGCCTGTAATCGGGTATAATAATACTAAATCATGTGTTCAGCGCATGAATGGCCTCAGTACATTTGTGCCGAGTTAGATTTGAAAAATAATTAAACGGAGATAAAATGACCTAGTTTATTATTGGCATATAAGCTTACCTATGTCGTGCCAGGCTTGATTTTGCTCAAATGATTAAATGATTTTGTATTGATAATTTATATGATAAAAAACATATTCATGTAAAACCATATTAACTGTCTAATTTGCACGACATGGATAAACACTAATACAATGATTTTATTACAACTGTTTCACACAATAAAATAATCAAATCAGCTCTCTGGCTTCTGCAGATTTTCATTACAAAAAAGAAGGCGTGCAAGTTAACCAGACATGGGTACGTGTGTGGCAAACCGGTGTAGACGTGTAGACTTATTCCAGGTGTGCCTTGACACAGACGATCCTGTTACCTGTGCACGTTGCAATTCAGACAAAATGTTCGTCGGCTAGTTAAGTTTGCGATAAATTTTTCATTTTTTTCATACAGAAGATGCATTCCGTGATCGTTTTAGATTATATTGAATAATTTTTCAAATACAAAAGTATCAAAGTTCTATGCAGGGGAACTATGTGCCATGATTTATCGCGACAAATTACTATTTCCATTCCAGCATCTCCCGAACCAGACGTTAATGCATATGTAAAGGATTTTTAAGTAGGACAAGTCGCTGAGCCTCATATTGCACTTTATGGGTAATAAAACAGAGATATAAGAGATAGTGAAATAATCAAGGCAATAAAAGGTTAAACTCTAACATAGTGTGTGGACACGATGATGTTCTAAATGAATATTTTACAAAGTGCAGAGATATACTTTTACCATAACTACGAGTTTTATTTAAATCCGGATATTTTCCGAAATCGTGTTCAAAGGAAATATTGTAACTGTTTTGAAGAAAATGGTATTAAGGATTCAAATAACTCTTCTTAGTTGTTTAGGAAAATCCCTGTACATCTATTATCAATAACAGACTAGTTAATTTGTATATCGCAATATCGTTACTGAAGCGCTTTGGTTTCAGAAAAGACATTTCCACCATTGATGCTTTTTTCGCATTACAATCGTCAATTAATCGTACTCTTTGAAAACTGAAGATGACGTAACTGCTGTTTTATATATTTAAAAAAAAGTTTGATTTCTTTAGTCAGAAAAATGTTTGGTACAAACTAATAACAACTGGATTCGAGGGCAAAATGTTACATCTATTATATAGTACTGTAAAAAGTTGTGTTTAAAGCTTATAGTATAATTATTTAATGTCTGATAATGGGTTTTTTGTTATGAGTTGGGGGGGTTTTTGGGGGGGGGGGCGGATTTTATCTCCTATATTGGTCTCTTTGTACATGTCTCTAATAGCTCATTAAAGTCATCTTTGAATCAGCGTTCGCGAAATCAATTATTTGCGAAATCCAGGTAAATAGCAATTAAGTGTTTATGATAAATAACTAATGAGCAATCGGTATTCTATTATCTTTATGATACAAAAGGAACACAATTCAGTTTAATGAAGTCCGCCAGGAAACGTTTTTATGATAATGTTTCGTTTATATTTAAACTCACGGATGAGCAAAGTGATTATATGTGCCGTGACAACTACATTTGTGCGTCCAGAGGCTTTTACGAAATCGCTTGCGTATGAACAATCCACTCGTCTTATGTTATCACCGATGAATTTTACTTCCTTGATGTTCGGACTGTCACTGGTCAACATGTCGAAACAGATCTCTGGGTCGGAAATGTAGGTCGACTGCACCATGTTCGTCCTTTAACCGAATTCGCGTCAGAAACTGAAATAACAAAGAAGCCGAGGGAAATCTATATCCTTTAAACATGTAATTTTACGTGCTTATTTTCATTTTGATGTTTGTATAGAAAGAATGAAGAAAATCACGTACTTGTTTAAATGAGTTTTGCAAGCCTTCTCAACCCGAGTTTTATTTTTCATTTTGCCCTTCTCCATCATTAATTTCAACATAGGCGTCTACCTTGTATGGACCAATATGCTTTTCTCCTCCGTCCATGACGTGTTGTATGTCTGTGTTATGTCGTTACAACACACTTTAGTCATTGAAGTGCTTTAATGGGGTGGTATGATTCCAAAACATGGGTAAAGTTGTGTTTATCTGTTATACAGATATACACACTTTTGTGGCGGATTGAGTCCAATCAAAAACTGCCTAGCCAGTGATAGAGTCGAGCTGTCCCCCAAAACGCTATCATAACCTACAGCATCCCCAAACGCCAGAGGAGTAACTACAACCCCCTTCTTATAGATACCATCCTTGAGCTGCTGAGTACAAAAGTGGAATTGTATAGCACAGGCAACACTTATCAAGGAACCACACTAAAATGCCCTCTGCATGGGACGAGAAACGTTGGACCAGGACCACACCCCAGCTTCGTCGAAGAACCAACCTTGAATTTATGGGTCACATCCGGCAAAAAAAAATGCCGCACGTCTCCCTCTGGTGGACAACTGGTGAACTGCTAAGAACCCCCGATCAGCACACTCCCCACAAATTGATAAAAGTGTCACCACTCCAACAGATCAAGCAAACCATCCCATCACCTCCGATTAGTCAGACAAACTCGAGGAAAGCAGGGAGCTTCCAGCTCTGCAAACCGATCATGGTGACCATTCCCATCACTCCCGTGATCCCTGACATAGCAAAAGACCTTTCACGTGATGCATCCGTATTTTAAGCAAGATATGAGGCTAGGAGTAAGCTACATTATTGAGGTCGCTGTCGTGTCGCAAAGGTGTGACTTTGATTTCACCTGGTACAGAATTGACCACTCTACAACACCGGTATATGCGCCTTCGTCCTCAGTCTATCGGTCATAATGTCAGTGGACCCTCCAGGCACTCCAGCCTGGATGGCACATGCCAGACACTGATCAATAGGCAACTCTCAAATCCACAGCTGCTGTAGCGAGACTTAATATCCCCAATATCAGAACGTATAGAAGTTAACTTTTCATCTAAACAACTTGTTCCTGGCAATTTGTCACTTTAATCAGTTAGCATCATGCCCATACAAATTCCAGAAGGGGTTCTATAATGGAACAAGGATCACCCATCTAAGAACATAGGATTTACATCAGCCCCAGCAGCAGCATTTTTGGAGAAAGGGCGACAACCATATCCCTTGGCCATATAATTCTGAAACTGACCAAATTGGGTTTAAATTCATTCCTAACTTTATGACAAGTAGCGATTTAAAGGAATTACCTCTATTTCCCCTATTGGGTCCTGCCCCTTTTGCTCCTCAAAGTCAGAGTCACCATTTATGTAAAATCTGTTCCCCTTTCCCCAAGGATGTTTATGACCAGATTGGGTGAAAATCTATTCATAAATTTATGGCAAGTAGCGATTTAAAGGAATTACCTCTTTTTCCCCTATTGGGCCCCGCCCCTTTGGCTCATCGGGGGTCAGAATCACCATTTATGCAAAATCTATTTCCCTTCCCCAAGGATGTGTCCGACCAAATTGGGTTCAAATCTATTCATAACTTTATGACAAGTAGCGATTTAAAGGAATTACCTCTATTTCCCTTATTTGGCTGTCCCTTTGGCCCCTCGGGGGTCAGTCACCATTTATTGAAAATCTATTTCCCTTCCCCTAGGATGTTTATGACCAAATTGGGTTAAAATCCATTCATAGCTTTATGACTAGTATCGATTTAAAGGAATTGCCTCTATTTCCCGTATTGGGCCCCGCCCCTTTGGCCCCTCGGGGATCAGAGTCACCATTTATGCAAACTCTGTTCCCTTCCCCGAAAGATGTTTCTGACAAAATTGGGTTAAAATTCATTCATAACTTTGACTAGTAGCGATTTAAAGGAATTAGCTCTATTTCCCCTATTGGGCCCGCCCTTTTGGCCCCTCAGGGGTCAGATTCACCATTTATGCAAAAAAAAACGCCGCGCTATGACATAAGCTCACCGGACCTTTGGTCCAGGTGAGCTAAAAACTGACGAAGAGTTTTATCTGCCCGATCCTGCCCGATCCTGTAAATCGTCTAACAGCCAGGACACGATAGGCAAGCAGTAGTTGCGTCCCTTGTTGGAACTCTCCTCATACGAAAAAAATACGCTAATTATCGAAAGTGTAAACTGGACTGAGTGGAAACATACACAGGCAGGCCCTAAATCAAGGTTCATTATTATGCACGTGATATGTATGGCGTTTGTTGTATACACATAATTTCAGGCGGGGCATTTATTATTTTGAATACAATGACATTGATTCTATGTTACCCCGCCAATAGCTGCGATGACGTAGCTCTGGACGACGGACGGACAATTTCTGACAGATGGTCGTCGTCAGAGCTACGATTCCCTCCCATTGCTCGTAATGTAGCAAAACAGTGAACCTCGAAAATGCTACAAATAGCGGATATCGTTTAACTTTGGAGTAATAGTTCGTATAATTAAACATTTCTAATACAATTTTGCAATGTATTAGCCTACCGTCTAATCTAGAAATCTTTAATTCGCATATTCTGATATCATACTGCTCGGAGTTGTCTCCGTGATCCGCCATGATACTTCTCGAAGAAC
This sequence comes from Pecten maximus, assembly GCF_902652985.1. Lineage (NCBI taxonomy): Eukaryota > Metazoa > Mollusca > Bivalvia > Pectinida > Pectinidae > Pecten > Pecten maximus. The sequence goes on along the minus strand of NC_047023.1, from coordinate 5,086,958 downwards.
TCTCGCGAGGATTCTAACCCAAATATGGAAACCGTGATCATTATATGGATGAAGTTACTACGATAAATAAATACATAATCAGAGATATTTAACCACTCTTTTGTAACTCTTGTGAAGAAAGCGAATCTTACTTTGCGTAATTAAATAATTTCAGAATGAATTGACCTTCCTTACCGAGATATATTACTCCGAATCTGTTTTTCTGTTGAAATCTCGCGGGAGACCTCATTAACATCAATTTATTTTGATTTCCTTATAAGGAAATTGACCTTTACACTTGTATCAAAGATGGCGGTATGTTTGAACTGATATCTCCGTGTGTTTTGCTCGTTTTGGATTTTACTATTTATTGTCAAACATTTGAAGTAATGTGCAGGTTTGTTGCTTGAATATTCATAATAGATACCAGAATCATCAATTTACATGTGTTTTGTTATCCGAGAAAAATTTTACCACTGCTAATACTGCCCGATGTGAATCACATCGGGGCTTGCTACACTATCGGCAATGGGAGGGACTTCATACCCTGCCGGAGAGCAGTGTAAGCAGGGTATGAATATTCGTTCTACCCCGCCAAGTGCGCGGTAGTCCGAATTTTCTGACGATTTTACTGAGTAACGGTTTCATATGTAGTTATCGTCAGAACCCTTCTGATTAACCACCCGCATGACCTTGCCCAGACCAGAATCAATAGCATTACAGTGTCTTATGTTTAAGTGCATTACACAGCCTGGGCTGCCACATCAATTACAACACATGGAGTCGTATATGATTGCGACCCATCTCATAGAAGGGTCAGCTGAAAATATTGCACAAATGAAATGTTGTTTGGGAAATGATAGCCTACATTAAGAAGAACGTTCACAAATTTGAGTAAGCAAATTTTTCTGCCATAACACAAAGCCCTGATAAGACCACAGGTTGAGTATGCCAATACAGTATGGCACCCAATGCTTTTAAAGGATATACAGTGTGCAAGCTAAAAGCCATAGAGGGAGTTCAAAGGCGTGCAACAAACTAAGTAAATGGCCCGAAAGAAAAATCATACAACAAAAGGTTACTATCACTTGGTTTACCATCACTAGAATACACAAGGAAAAGAAGTGATGTCCAAATGTATAGGATAATGACTGGTATAGACAATCTCAGTCAGAAAGGCAAAAAATTATCAAAACATCTAGAGAATATAGAATAAGGGGCTACAACAAGAAACTTAAAAAAATAACGGGCAAGGCTTAACATCAGGAAGTATTTTTTTTTTTTTTTTTTTTTTAGCCTAGGTTACCGACGACTGGAATAGCTTGCCAGACAGTGTTGTAAATCCAGGCTAAAATCATCATTGAACCAACACTGGAAATACCATGCCAGACAGAATCAAGCTCAATCCATTTGCAAGATGTTATCACACTAATTAATTGAGCTACCTGGAACTGTACATACATGCAGTTACTAAGTGTTAATGGATATTTGTGTGCATAATTTAAAGCCAACTATATAAGGCGCTAAAGACTAACAACGGATGATATCACAGCTGTGTTTTAAAGATTTATGATAATTCACCCCATGTTTCTAAAACCCTATTATCATAATGTCTAAAACATACATCTCTATCTCGAGTAAAATCGTCAAATTATCATTTGACTCTATATCTACGACCGATCCTTATTGATGGCAAAACAGGACGCAGAAGGACCTTTCTTTTTACCGATGCTTGCCTACATTTTGTATCAAATATTGAAAAAAATAAAATGAAAAGGGGATGATTAGTAGTCAGGTTGGTGTTGTGTTGTGTAGGGACCTTTAGTGGTACCGCGTATTTATATTTTCTTATATTCTAATTGTATTTTATTTATTCATGGAAACTAATTTGTTATCTTTTAATTTTTATTGTTTTTTTCATGATAACTAATTTGTTATCTCTAAACTATAAACGATTTACGGTATTTGCAATGAATTGTTCATCTCTTAATTGTTGCCATTTATCTATGACAACTAATTTGTTACATCTTATTGTTATCATTTATTTGTGATAATTTATTTTTTGTCTGCTATTATGGTTATTGTTTACTTATAATAACTATTTTGTTATCTCTAAATTGTTATTTTTTTGTATTTGTGATAAAAATTTGGTATTATTGTTGATTTTTTTGTCATTGTCATTTCTTATTCATGATAACTAATTATTTGTTATTTCTTAATTTATCTTATTTATTTGTGATAAGTGATCTATCTCTTAATAGTTATTATTTATTTGTAATAAATAGTTCATCTCTTCATTTTTATGATCTATTTGTTTTAAGCTATTTATCTCTTATTTTTTTAATTTTTGATAACTAATTTGATATCACTTAAATATTACTTTTTATTCATAATAACTTATTTGTTATTTCTTAGATGTTATTATTCATTTGTGATAACTTATATCCCTTAATGCTTATTATTTATGTTTTCGAAAAATATGCAATCCATTGAGTAAATGTCTGTTATAACTGATGAAAATTTATAAAATGATGGAATAAATAGTGGGTCTGTTAAACTACACGTTCTCATTACCAAGAAGTATATATATATACTATGTATATATAGTTATGCCAAGTCAAATCTTAAAAAGTACTTCCGTGATTACATAGTATCTACTCGGATCATAATGTATGTATGTACCTTTACGTCTCACAATATATATATATATCGGATATTTCTGGCTAGGCGATTGGGTGCCGTAGATCGTGAGTTCGAGGCCCGGTCAGGGCACGAGTCAAAAAGTTGTCTTCCTTCGTCATTTGTGTTTCTAAGCTATATCTATCTATTAGCACAATGTATCATATACACTTTGTGTTGGTGATCCGAAGATAAAGATTTGAATTTCCTGTCGCAGTTGTACCGAGAGAAATATATATAATATATGTACAATTCGTATCCATGTATGTAAATACATTGCGATCCAGGTATTCTATATCATCTTATAGACGACTTCCACAATGATCATGTCAGGGTATCGGGCCGACCATCACTGCGCCATTGAAACGTTCTTTTTTTTAAGAACGCCGATGTGGCGCAGCGGTATAGGCTGCGGATATTTCTGGCTAGGCGATTGGGTACCGTAGATCGTGAGTTCGAGGCCCGGTCAGGGCACGAGTCAAAAAGTTGTCTTCCTTCGTCATTTGTGTTTCTAAGCTATATATATATCTATATAGATATGCTTAGTCAAAGCTTACAAAGTCCTTAAGTGATTACATAGTATTTACTTAGATCAGTCGTTTCTCATATGTAAAATACATTGTACCTATAATGTAACTTTACTACATTAGTCTTTTATTGTGTGTTGTATATTTATTTATATGTAATTATGAAAACATGAACAGTACTCGGACAGTAATATTATTGTTTAACGTCAGCATTCCCATGATCACTCTACTTTATATCTATGTCTATCATTAATAAGGAGATGGTTTTACATAAGCTCTAAGCTTGTTACCAAATCCTCTTGTATACTTTTGATTTATTGTACTGTATTACTTATTCTCAAATAAATATTGTTTAAACTAAGTAGACATGCACAAATTGTGGTTTTCAATTCTGCACTATTTTTTAGTTGAAGCTAGTCCATATTTCCAAAATAGTTAAATATAATTTTGACATTTGATTGTTAATGTTTAGTCCTGTTAAGTCAGAAAAGAAGGTTAAAAAGTATTTTGGTCATATTTACGATCTGAAATTTCCCTATAGCATTTAAGCTCGTTGTCTTTTGTTTGCAGAATGTTGTGTGAATTTTTAATTTGTTTACTTTTCTACAAAGTACACGTATATATAATTCATCATACTACATCGTTATCTTTTATTGTAATTGCTATTACAATAAGATTAGTCTTCCCATCCTATAGATAATTCAATATTATTTTTAGGATCCCCTTGGCTGCCTTTAAACATTATATCAAGCAAAAATTAAAACATTGATAATAAGTGTTTCCCTTATAGAAAACATCCCTTGATTTTCAAACCGAGACAGTTTTTAATCTATTGTAGTTTTTTTCACATATTCTGTTATCATATATCTAATGACAATGCAAAATACCAAGAATTTTTATTGCATATTTTGACGTTTGTTAATTTAGGATACATGTTTATCCAAGGACCTTATAAGATACTTAGTCCAAAGGGGCAAAGGTGAGCTTATGTCGTACCGTAGCGTCCATCGTCTGTCCTCCGTCCGTCAACAATTGACTTCTTCTTCATAACCACAGATCAGAATTCAACCAAATTTGGTCAGAAGTATCCCGATGGGAAAGGGACTCAAAATTGTACAAATGGTGGGGCTGACACCCAGGGGTCTGAGGGGCGGGGCCAAAAGGGATCAATAAAGTTATACTGATATAAACGACTTCTTCTCTGAAACCGAGCAATGGATATCGCTCATATTTGTCTGGTAGCATCACTTTGGGGTGGGGATTCAATATTGTACAAATGATTGGGCTGACCCCCAGGGTCCTGAGGGACGGGGCCAAATGTGGTTTATTAGGCTTTATTGATATAAGCGACTTCTTCTCTGAAACCGAGCAATGGATATTGCTCATATTTATCTGGTAGCATCACTATGGGATGGGGATTCAAAATTATTTTTTTGTATTTATTTTATTTTTCAAAATTAAGCATAGTAAACATAAATGACATTATTATAAACATCGTTCACACCCTCACAAATTCTCAATTAAGTAGAAGGTACATCCTCATAGACTTTCATTACCATCATAAAGTTTTTCTATGCAAGTGAGATAAAATGAAAATAAGAGGAGAGAGAGACAGAGACAGAGACAGACAGAGACAGAGACAGAGACAGACAGAGACAGAGACAGACAGAGACAGAGACAGAGACAGACAGACGGACAGACAGACATGGGGAGGGAGGAAAGAAGAGAGGAGGGAAGAGGTATATTTTCCTTTCAACATTTGATGATACATTGTATAATATATTTCGTTTAAGATATATTTATATGTATATCTATAAATGATATACAGAATACTAAAACTAATAATAAAAGTATGTAAATTAGTCAACTACTGTACGTAAGTGAATATACACTTACTTTATCGATTAAAAGCCAGGAACGAGTTTCACTAAAGGTCGTAAATCTACACGTTAACGTAAACGTAAACGTAGACGTAAATCGAGTTACGACTTTATTTACGATTCCGTAAGGTGTGTTTCACAAAGCGTCGTATCTCTGAACGTAAATGTACATGTAGACGTAGACGTAAACGTAACTTACGGCTGGAACTCTTTTTAATGGAGGTAAATTATTCCGTAGTTACAATAACAGATTCTGCGCATTACGTACTTTGGTTTCGGTATTTGGTCGTCTGCTAACGTACCACAATAACAAAAATCGCGGAAACCGAATTGGACTGATGGGGAGACGGAGGTTCTGGCCGGGTCCTTTTTGAACTCTGCTAGAAATCTTCGTCTCAAACTGGGCCGTCATTGACCGCGGATGCAAAAAAAAAAGTTGCTTGGGCGAACATTACTCAAATACACTTAAATCCTAAATCAATGATTTCTCGATAGCCTAGATATTCCGAGACTTGATATCAGGCCAATAGTATGCTGGAATGAAGGACTAGACATGAATAAACTTTGCCTACTCTGATATTTGAATAATGTTGTAATCCGCATAACATCTGCAGAAATGACCTAGATTAACTTCAAAGTTGCTGTATAACCAGGTGAGTGATACATGCCCATTGAAATTCTTGTATTTAAAAACGCAGGTGACGTTAAGGACCACGGGCCTCTTGTTTTCTCTCTCTCTTTTTAATTGCAATAACCAATCCATTAATATATATTTGCTGCAGGGAAGTAGGCCATAGCTAATCCGGTGATATTGTATGGGTTTTCTATAATGGACTTTAATTCTGAAAGAAATGTTAGATTTAGAGCGCATTGTGCGCATACATATTTGAGTGTCATTACATAGATGTCATTAACAAAGTTGGTACTAATATCAATGGCATTAAATCAGTCAATTTTGCATATAGAAAATACATATTCCCATTTCGTAATTGTTCACGTAAAGGAAGAATTGGGCTATTACAACGGGGCACATAACACAAATATTACGTGGTATAACAGGCGCGGATCCAGGAATTTGAAAAAAGAGGGTTGGTGGAGCGCCGTATTAAGCTCATCAATTTTTTTTTTTGAGAGGGTTATACATGTAGTATGATTATAGCATATTTTGCAATCTTTCGGGATGATATTTTCGATGCGGGGGTTGGGGGGGTTAAATCATAACCGCTCCATGTAATGACGTAGATTATTTCCGAGAAGACTGCTTCATACTACAAAATTCAATAAGCAGATATTAATTCATTCAGTAATAAACTTAATAGTGGAGCATGTATGGAAGTAAACATTTTCCATATGAAAGTTTGATTCGTAGAAATACCAAGTTTTCGTCAATGTCGTTGTTAAAATGTGACATGATTTAATTGATGTGATGCAGGTTAAAATAATAACAATAATACAAACTATATATATATGTGTGTATGTGTGTGTGTGTGTGTGTGTGTGTGTGTGCGTGCGTGCGTGTGTGTGTGTGCGAGTGTGTGTGTGTGTGTGTGTGTGTGTGTGTGTGAGAAAAGGTGTAGCCTAATTTGTAGATTACTTGAAAACTTCGTAGCGAAAATAAATGCAGCTATGTTAAAACTAAAAAGCGAGTCTGTAGCATAAGAAAACGAGCGTGTTTATTCTTTAATTCATTAAACCGAAGAATTAGCATTTAGAATTACTCTAAAAGGCCTTTAGGAATCACATTTTTCCCTTAGGGAAACCCCCGGGAGTTTCTCCCTCCCGTGCATACACATTTAATCTAGTCTAGCTACGCCATTGGAAGTTTTTTTTATTGATCATTCATACTACAATATATAACAAGAGTTCCAAAATTTGACCTATTGTTGATGGGCGTGTAATCATATATATAATACTTCGTGGCTGTTCAATGTCATTCAAAAACACTGAAAGTTTGATAAGCTAAGGTCTAATAGAGGTTTCCATTTATTCCATTGTTTTTTAATACTTTCTTTTTTACCTTAATGTATTTTTGAACCTTGAAATTACCTTTAATGGTATTAATCAAAGCGTTGATATTCAGAGAACTGTTAAGACATCTAGTTTTGTATATACTCGGTCCTTCGCAGTTCATTCAATTTGTCTCAAGAGCAACTCAATTCATGACCCCATGAAATCGACCAAATCAAGATTCAATCCTTAATACAAAATAAACATATCAGCTGCATAATGCCAGTAGAGTCAATACTTAGTGTATGGTAAGTGTATTAAGTGGGGTTAACCACCACAGGTAATGGGGGCAATTAGACGCAATAGTTGGTGTATGGTAAGTGTATGAAGTGGGGTTAACCACCACAACTTGTGGGTGTGAGTAGAGTCAAAACTTAGTGTATGGTAAGTGTATGAATTGGGATAACCACCACAGCTGGTTGGTGTCATTAGACTCAATACTTAGTGTATGGTAAGTGTATGAAATAGGGTTAAACAGCACAGCTGGTGGGGTGTCAGTAGAGTCAATACTTGGTGAATGGGAATTGTATGAAGTGGGGTTAACCACCAGGGCTGATGGGGGCCATCAGACTCAATACTTAGCGTATTGGAAGTGTATGAAGTTGGGTTAACCACAACAGCTGATGGGGGCCATCAAACGCAATAGTTGGTGTATGGTAAGGGTATGAATTTGGTTAACCACCACAGCTGGTTGGTGTCATTAGACTCAATACTTAGTGTATGGTAAGTGTATGAAGTAGGGTTAACCATCACAACTGGTGGGAGCCATCAGACTCAATACTTAGTGTATGGTACGTGTATGAAGTGGGGTTAACCACAACAGCTGATGGGGGCCGTAAAACGCAATAGTTGGTGTATGGTACGTGTATGAAGTGGGGTTAACCACCACAGTTGGTGAGTGTCCTTAGGCTCAATACTTGGTGTATGGATAGTGTATTATGTGGGCTTAACCATCACAGCTGGTGGGTGTCAGTAGATTCAATACTTAGTGTGTGTTAAGTGTATGAAGTGAGGTTAACCACAACAGCTGATGGGGGCCATTAGACGCAATAGTTGGTGTATGGTAAGGGTATAAAGTGGGGTTAACCACTACAGCTGGTTGGGTGTCATTAGACTCAATACTTGGTGTATGGAAAGTGTATGAAGTGGGGTTAACCACCACAGCTGGTGGGGGCCATAAAACGCAATATTTGGTGTATGGCACGTGTATGAATTGGGTTAACCACTACAGCTTGTGGGTGTCTGTAGAGTCAATACTTAGTGTATGGTAAGTGTATGAAGTGAGGTTAACCACCACAGCTGATGGGGGCCATCAGACTCAACACTTAGTGTATGGTACGTGTATGAAGTGAGGTTAACCACAACAGCTGATGTGGGCCATTAGACGCAATAGTTGGTGTATGGTAAGTGTATGAAGTAGGGTTAACCACCACAACTTGTGGGTGTGAGTAGAGTCAAAACTTAGTGTATGGTAAGTGTATGAATTGGGATAACCACCACAGCTGGTTGGTGTCATTAGACTCAATACTTAGTGTATGGTAAGTGTATGAAATGGGGCTAACCAGCACAGCTGGTTGGGTGTCATTAGACTCAATACTTGGAGTATGGTACGTGTATGAATTGGGTTAACCACCACAGCTTGTGGGTGTCTGTAGAGTCAATACTTAGTGTATGGTAAGGGTATGAAGTGAGGTTAACCACAACAGCTGATGGGGGCCATTAGACGCAATAGTTTGTTAATGGTACGTGTATGAAGTGTGGTTAACCACCACAGCTTGTGGGTGTGAGTAGTCAAAACTTAGTGTATGGTAAGTGGATGAATTGGGTTAACCACCACAGCTGGTGGGGTGTCATTAGACTCAATACTTGGTGTATGGAAAGTGTATGAAGTGGGGTTAACCAGCACAGCTGGTGGGGTGTCGTTAGACTCAATACTTGGTTTATGGAAAGTGTATGAAGTGGGGTTAACCACCACAGCTGATGGGGGCCATCAGACTCAATACTTAGCGTATTGGAAGTGTATGAAGTTGGGTTAACCACAACAGCTGATGGGGCAATCAAACGCAATAGTTGGTGTATGGTAAGTGTATGAATTGGGTTAACCACCACAGCTGGTGGGAGCCATCAGACTCAATACTTAGTGTATGGTAAGTGTATGAAGTGGGGTTAACCACAACAGCTGATGGGGGCCATCAAACGCAATAGTTGGTGTATGGTACGTGTATGAAGTGTGGTTAACCACCACAGTTGGTGAGTGTCCTTAGGCTCAATACTTGGTGTATGGATAGTGTATTATGTGGGCTTAACCATCACAGCTGGTGGGTGTCAGTAGATTCAATACTTAGTGTGTGTTAAGTGTATGAAGTGGGGTTAACCGACACAGCTGGTGGGGGTCATTAGACGCAATACTTGGTGTATGGTAAGTGCATGAAGTGGGATTAACCACTACAGCTGGTGGATGTCAGTAGATTCAATACTTAGTGTATTGTAAGTGCATGAAGTGGGGTTAACCACCACTGCTGGCGGGGGCCATTAGACTCAATACTTGTTGTATGGTACATGTATGTAAGTGTATGAAGTGGGGTTAACCACCACAGCTGGTTGGAGCCATTAGATGCAATACTTGGTGTATGGTACGTGTATGATGTTGAGTTAACCACCACAGCTGGTGGGGGCCATTAGACGCAATACTTGGTGTATGGTACATATATGTAAGTGTATGATGTGGGGTTAACCACCACAGCTGATGGGAGCCATTAGACGCAATACTTGGTATATGGTACGTGTATGATTTTGGGTTAACCACCACAGCTCGTGAAGGCCATTAGACGCAATACTTGGTGTAAGGTAAGTGTATGAAGTGGGATTAACCACTACAGCTGGTGGATGTCAGTAGATTCAATACTTAGTGTATTGTAAGTGTATGAAATGGGGTTAACCACCACAGCTGGTGGGGGCCTTTAGACTCAATATTTGCTGTATGGTACATATATGTAAGTGTATGATGTGGGGTTATCTCTGAAATGATTCCCCGAGGAGTTCCGGATGGAACAACACCGGGGACTTCACGCCGCTTACTCGTTCAATTCCAGGCTTTAGCTGCAGTCTAAGTGAGTTGTATTACATTTTCCCGTCAGGACCAGGACTTTTTGATATTCTATCATATTAAATGTGACATTGGAGGTTATAGTTGTTCTACTAGACCATATTTGTTGCTTTCCAGGATCAGTATTCGTCAACCCAGACCAGCGTTCGATAACAAATCTAAACTCGTACTTAGTCGTAGGCTTCCGTTCCAGTACTGGCAGCAGGCCTAGTGTAAAAGCTACGTGTTCATTTACGTTTTAGAGACAAGCGACGTTTAAATATGTAATTATTTAATTTCTTTATTGTTTGTTTGTTTAATGAAATTACTGTGTCGTTAGTTGATGCTTTGATGTCTTGATCAGCTGATGTTTGTTTATGTTGAGGAGCCACGACGTTTCGAAATTCATATCTCATACATATTAGCTTACAATGACACGAACTTTCAAGAAACTACTATACATATACTTCAGTACACCCTAGCAGTATACTGAACAATTCTTTTTTAATAATAGATTTTTTTTCAAATTTTTAATGAAATATCTATAGTAATGCTTTAAATTTTGAAGTCTTTGACCTGTCCTTTATTGAGATGGTTCTTAGGACAGTGACAAATTATAACATCTTTTGCATTAATACATAATGAAATAAATTTCCAAATATATTTAAACCCTTCACTTTTATGCACCAAAGAAAACAACATGCAAAAAAGCTGTTCTGACAATTTTAAGCTAAAATATTGTCAATTTTTATGTCACATTAAGTAAAATTCAGTTGTTTTTGGTGTATAGAAAGATGTCATGCATCTTTTATCTTTTGAAATTAAGTTAATTTCAACTTATTACAAAAAAAGTATAAGATGGGAAATTATTTGACAAAATCAAAGAGTTACCTAGGTTTTAGCTATAACAATTTTACAAAATAGTTGACTTTGAAATTTCATGAATTAGTAAATTTTCAAGTATCTATAAGTTGCTTTATCATCACTTCCATAATTGACATATTCAACATATTTCAACCCTTTGCTTACATGTGCCAAAGAAACCATGTGCGAGAAACCTGTTCACACAAAATTTTACTAAAATTATGTCAACTGTTATATCACATTATATATAGTTAATTAACTAATTTAAGGTGTGGAACCATGTTATATTTTTGTTTTATCTTTTAAATTTTTAATCAGTTATTAAATAATTACCAATATTTTGTTATCACTATTTTGTAAGATAGTAATTCTTCATAATATGTAGCATGGTAGGGTGAAGGGCTATCAAGTTTGTTCAAATGAATGACCTTGACCTTCATACAAGGTCACAAAGGTCAAATAAGCTGTAATGTTCAAACAACGTCTTTTCAATAACCAAGAGGCCCAGGGACTTGATATTGGGCCTGTATTATGCTGGGGTGAAGGGCTACCAAATTTGTTCAAATAAATGAGCATTACCTTCATTAAAGGTCACATAAGTCAAATAGGCTAAAATCTTTAAACAACTACTTCCCAATAACCAAAAGGCCCAGGAACTTGATATTTGGCCTGTATTATCCTGGGGTGAAGGGCTACCAAGTTTGTTCAAATGAATGACCTTGACCTTCATCCAAGGTCACATCAGTCAAAAAGGCTATAAACTTCAAACGACTTCTACTCTTCTCAATAACCAAGAGGCCAAGGGATTTTATGTTGGGCCTGTAGCATGGTATGGTGAAGGGCCACCAAGTTTGTTCAAATGAATGACATTGACCTTCATTTAAGATCACATGGGTCAAATAGGCTTAAATCGTTTAAACAACTTCTTACCAATAACCAAAATACACAGGGACTTTATATTAGGCCTATAGCATCCTGTGGTGAAGGGCTACCAAGTTTGTTCAAATGAATGACTTTGCCCTTCATCCCAGGTCACATCAGTCAAAAAGACTATAATCTTCAAACGACTTCTCCTCAATAACCAAGAGGCCCAGGGACTTGATATTGGCCTGTAGCATGCTGGGGTGAAGGGCTACCAAGTTTTCAAATAAATGACCTTGACCTTCATTCAGGGGCACAAAGGTCAAATAGACTATAAGCTTCATAATTGGTGGTAATGTTAAGGAAGGGGAGCCAACAAAGTGTTATTTTAGAGCCTCGTAAAAACTTTGACATAGCAGCCACAGTGGCCATTTTCTAACATGAATGTGCAATCATGGTTTTCCTTAACAACACCAGTTTCAAAATTCTTTTCAAGTTCAACTTGATCTTGGCTGCTATGATCCTGAGAGAGTCTTTACCAAGTGTTGTTATTTTCTCGGCCATCCCAATATCCAAGATGGCTGCCATAGCCAACAGTACCACAGTGACTATATATGCAATAGCTACAAGGGTCTCTTGTTAAATATTTCTCTCCCTGTAGGTTATACCCCAATGCACCATTCATATCAGACAACTACATTTCGGATATTATTTTTTCTTTCTTATAAACTTTCTTTCTTCCTGTTATCTCTTTTGTCTGTTTCCTCTTCTTTATTATTATCCTTTGACCAAGGTGAAAATTGCACTCTTGCTTATTTGAAAAAGCGATAGTACTATTTTCATCTAGACCAATATGCTTAACCCCATACACCTTTTTTGCCAAACATTTAGATAAATTGGATAAAGCATTGAAAACTTCATCTTATTCCTTGTATGTGTTTGTGTGGCAAATGTTGTATGTGTGGTAAATGTTGTATGTGTTTGTGTGGTAAATGTTGTATGTGTTTGTGTGGTAAATGTTGTATGTGTTTGTGTGGTAAATGTTGTATGTGTTTGTGTGGTAAATGTTGTATGTGTATGTGTGGTAAATGTTGTATGTGTTTGTGTGGTAAATATTGTATATGTGGTAAATGTTGTATGTGTTTGTGTGGTAAATGTTGTATGTCGTTGTGTGGTAAATGTTGTATGTGTTTGTGTGGTAAATGTTGTATGTGTTTGTGTGGTAAATGGTGTTTGTGTGGTAATTGTTGTATGTGTTTGACTTTGTGTGGTAAATGTTGTATGTGTTTGTGTGGTAATTGTTGTATGTGTTTGTGTGGTAAATGTGTGTTTGTGTGGTAAATGTTGTATGTGTTTGACTTTGTGTGGTAAATGTTGTATGTTTGTGGGGTAAATGTTGTATGTGTGGTAAATGTTGTGTTTTTGTGTGGTAAATGTTGTATGTGTGGTAATTGTTGTATGTGTTTGTGTGGTTAATGTTGTATGTGTTTGTGTGGTAAATGGTGTATGTGTTTGTGTGGTAAATGTTGTATGTGTTTGTGTGGTAAATGTTGTATGTGTTTGTCTGGTAATTGTTGTATGTGTGGTAAATGTTGTATGTGTGGTTAATGTTGTATGTGTGGTAAATGTTGTGTGTTTGTGTGGTTAATGTTGTATGTGTGGTAAATGTTGTATGTGTTTGCGTGGTAAATGTTGTATGTGTTTGTGTGGTAATTGTTGTATGTGTGGTAAATGTTGTGTGTTTGTGTGGTAATTGTTGTATGTGTTTGCGTGGTAAATGTTGTATGTGTGGTAAATGTTGTGTTTTTGTGTGGTAATTGTTGTATGTGTTTGTGTGGTAAATGTTGTATGTCTGGTAAATGTGTGTTTGTGTGGTAATTGTTGTATGTGTTTGTGTGGTAAATGTTGTATGTGTTTGTGTGGTAAATATTGTGTGTTTGTGTGGTAATTGTTGTATGTGTGTTAAATGTTTGTGTGGTAATTGTTGTGTGTTTGTGTGGTAATTGTTGTGTGTTTGTGTGGTAATTGTTGTGTCTTTGTGTGGTAATTGTTGTGCGTTTGTGTGGTAATTGTTGTGTGTTTGTGTGGTAAATGTTGTGTGTGTGGTAAATGTATGTGTTTGTGTGGTTAATGTTGTATGTGTTTGTGTGGTAAATGGTGTATGTGTTTGTGATGTAAATGTTGTATGTGTTTGTGTGGTAAATGTTGTATGTGTTTGTCTGGTAATTGTTGTATGTGTGGTAATTGTTGTATGTGTGGTTAATGTTGTATGTGTGGTAAATGTTGTATGTGTTTGCGTGGTAAATGTTGTATGTGTGGTAAATGTTGTGTGTTTGTGTGGTAAATGTTGTATGTTTTTGTGTGGTAATTGTTGTATGTGTTTGTGTGGTAAATGTTGTATGTGTTTGTGTGGTAAATGTTGTATGTGTGGTATGTGTTTGTGTGGTAAATGTTGTATGTGTTTATGTGGTAAATGTTGTGTGTTTGTGTGGTTAATGTTGTATGTGTTTGTGTGGTAAATATTGTATGTGTTTGTGTGGTAAATATTGTATGTGTTTGTGTGGTAAATGTTGTGTGTGTGGTAAATGTATGTGTTTGTGTGGTTAATGCTGTATGTGTTTGTGTGGTAAATGGTGTATGTGTTTGTGTGGTAAATGTTGTGTGTTTGTGTGGTAATTGTTGTATGTGTTTGTGTGGTAATTGTTGTGTGTGTGGTGTTTGTGTGGTAATTGTTGTGTGTTTATGTGGTAATTGTTGTGTCTTTGTGTGGTAATTGTTGTGTCTTTGTGTGGTAATTGTTGTATGCGTGATAATTGTTGTATGTGTTTGTGTGGTAATTGTTGTATGTGTTTGTGTGGTAAATGTTGTGTCTTTGTGTGGTAATTGTTGTGTCTTTGTGTGGTAATTGTTGTATGCGTGGTAATTGTTGTATGTGTTTGTGTGGTAAATGTTGTATGTTATTGTGGTAAATGTTGTATGTGTGGTAAATGTTGTATGTGTTTGCGTGGTAAATGTGTGTTTGTGTGGTAATTGTTGTATGTGTTTGTGTGGTAATTGTTGTATGTGTTTGTGTGGTAAATGTTGTATGTTATTGTGTGGTAAATGTTGTATGTGTTTGTGTGGTAAATGTTGTATGTGTTTGTGTGGTAAATGTTGTATGTGTTTGTCTGGTAATTGTTGTATGTGTGGTAAATGTTGTATGTGTGGTTAATGTTGTATGTGTGGTAAATGTTGTGTGTTTGTGTGGTTAATGTTGTATGTGTGGTAAATGTTGTATGTGTTTGCGTGGTAAATGTTGTATGTGTTTGTGTGGTAATTGTTGTATGTGTGGTAAATGTTGTGTGTTTGTGTGGTAATTGTTGTATGTGTTTGCGTGGTAAATGTTGTATGTGTGGTAAATGTTGTGTTTTTGTGTGGTAATTGTTGTATGTGTTTGTGTGGTAAATGTTGTATGTCAGGTAAATATTGTGTGTTTGTGTGGTAATTGTTGTATGTGTTTGTGTGGTAAATGTTGTATGTGTTTGTGTGGTAAATATTGTGTGTTTGTGTGGTAATTGTTGTATGTGTGTTAAATGTTTGTGTGGTAATTGTTGTGTGTTTGTGTGGTAATTGTTGTGTGTTTGTGTGGTAATTGTTGTGTCTTTGTGTGGTAATTGTTGTGCGTTTGTGTGGTAATTGTTGTGTGTTTGTGTGGTAAATGTTGTGTGTGTGGTAAATGTATGTGTTTGTGTGGTTAATGTTGTATGTGTTTGTGTGGTAAATGGTGTATGTGTTTGTGATGTAAATGTTGTATGTGTTTGTGTGGTAAATGTTGTATGTGTTTGTCTGGTAATTGTTGTATGTGTGGTAATTGTTGTATGTGTGGTTAATGTTGTATGTGTGGTAAATGTTGTATGTGTTTGCGTGGTAAATGTTGTATGTGTGGTAAATGTTGTGTGTTTGTGTGGTAAATGTTGTTTGTTTTTGTGTGGTAATGTTGTATGTGTTTGTGTGGTAAATGTTGTATGTGTTTGTGTGGTAATGTTGTATGTGTGGTATGTGTTGTGTGGTAAATGTTGTATGTGTTTGTGTGGTAAATGTTGTGTGTTTGTGTGGTTAACTGTGTATGGTTGTGGGTTGTTTTGGTTTATGTTGTATGTGTTTGTTTTGGTAAATATTGTATGTGTTTGTGTGGTAAATATTGTATGTGTTTGGGTGGTAAATGTTGTGTGTGTGGTAAATGTATGTGTTTGTGTGGGTTTAAAGCTGTATGGTTGTGTGTGGTAAATGGGTGTATGTGTTTGTGTGGTAAATGGTGTGTGTTGTGTGGTAATTGTTGTATGTGTTTGTGTGGTAATTGTGTGTTGTGTGGTAAGTGTTGTTTGGTTTGGTGTAATTTTTTGTTTGGTGTGTGTAAAGTTGTGTGGTATAAGTGTGTGTCTTTGTGTGGTAATTGTTGTATGTGTTTGTGTGGTAATTGTTGTATGCGTGATAATTGTTGTATGTGTTTGTGTGGTAATTGTTGTATGTGTTTGTGTGGTAAATGTTGTGTCTTTGTGTGGTAATTGTTGTGTCTTTGTGTGGTAATTGTTGTATGCGTGGTAATTGTTGTATGTGTTTGTGTGGTAAATGTTGTATGTTATTGTGGTAAATGTTGTATGTGTGGTAAATGTTGTATGTGTTTGCGTGGTAAATGTGTGTTTGTGTGGTAATTGTTGTATGTGTTTGTGTGGTAATTGTTGTATGTGTTTGTGTGGTAAATGTTGTATGTTATTGTGTGGTAAATGTTGTATGTGTTTGTGTGGTAAATGTTGTATGTGTTTGTGTGGTAATTTTTGTGTCTTTGTGTGGTAATTGTTGTATGCGTGGTAATTGTTGTATGTGTTTGTGTGGTAAATGTTGTATGTTATTGTGTGGTAAATGTTGTATGTGTGGTAAATGTTGTATGTGTTTGTGTGATAATTGTTGTATGTATGGTAAATGTATATGTGGTAAATGTTGTATGTTATTGTGGTAAATGTTGTATGTGTGGTAAATGTTGTATGTGTTTGTGTGGTAAATGGTGTTTGTGTGGTAATTGTTGTATGTGTTTGACTTTGTGTGGTAAATGTTGTATGTGTTTGTGTGGTAATTGTTGTATGTGTTTGGTTGGTAAATGTGTGTTTGTGTGGTAAATGTTGTATGTGTTTGACTTTGTGTGGTAAATGTTGTATGTTTGTGGGGTAAATGTTGTATGTGTGGTAAATGTCGTGTTTTTGTGTGGTAAATGTTGTATGTGTGGTAATTGTTGTATGTGTTTGTGTGATTAATGTTGTATGTGTTTGTGTGGTAAATGGTGTATGTGTTTGTGTGGTAAATGTTGTATGTGTTTGTGTGGTAAATGTTGTATGTGTTTGTCTGGTAATTGTTGTATGTGTGGTAAATGTTGTATGTGTGGTTAATGTTGTATGTGTGGTAAATGTTGTATGTGTTTGCGTGGTAAATGTTGTATGTGTGGTAAATGTTGTGTGTTTGTGTGGTTAATGTTGTATGTGTGGTAAATGTTGTATGTGTTTGTGAGGTAAATGTTGTATGTGTTTGTGTGGTAAATGTTGTATGTGTTTGTGTGGTAAATGTTGTATGTTTTTGTTTGGTAATTGTTGTATGTGTTTGTGTGGTAAATGTTGTATGTGTTTGTGTGGTAAATGTTGTATGTGTGGTATGTGTTTGTGTGGTAAATGTTGTATGCGTTTGTGTGGTAAATGTTGTGTGTTTGTGTGGTTAATGTTGTATGTGTTTGTGTGGTAAATATTGTATGTGTTTGTGTGGTAAATATTGTATGTGTTTGTGTGGTAAATGTTGTGTGTGTGGTAAATGTATGTGTTTGTGTGGTTAATGTTGTATGTGTTTGTGTGGTAAATGGTGTATGTGTTTGTGTGGTAAATGTTGTGTGTTTGTGTGGTAATTGTTGTATCTGTTTGTGTGGTAATTGTTGTGTGTGTGGTTGTTTGTGTGGGAATGTTGTTGGGTTTATGTGGTAATGTGTTGTGTCTTTGTGTGGTAATTTTTGTGTCTTTGTGTGGTAATTGTTGTTTTGCGTGGTAATGTGTTGTATGTGTTGTGTGGTAAATGTTGTATGGTTTGTGGGTAAATGTTGGTTTGTGTGGTAATTGTATGTGTTTGTGTGGTAATTGTTGTATGTGTGGTAATTGGTTTTATGTTGTTTGTGTGGTAAATGTTGTATGTTTTGTGGTAAATGTTGTATGTGTGGTAAATGTTGTATGTGTTGTGGTGGTAAATGGGTGTGTTTGTGTGGTAATTGTTGTGTTGTGTTTGTGTGGTTTAAATTGTTGTATGTGTTTGTGTGGTAAATGTTTTTGTATGTTATTGTGTGGTAAATGTTGTATGTGTGTGTGGTAAATGTTGTATGTGTTTGTTTGTGGTAACTTGTTGTGTTTTTTTTTCTTTGTGTGGTAATTGTTGTGTGTTTGTGTGGTAATTGTTGTATGTGTTTGTGTGGTAAATATTGTGTGTTTGTGTGGTAATTGTTGTGTGTTTGTGTGGTAATTGTTGTGTGTTTGTGTGGTAAATGTTGTATGTGTATGTGTGGTAAATGTTGCATGTGTTTGTGTGGTAAATGTTGAATGTGTTTGTGTTGTAAATGTTGTATGTGTTTGTGTGGTAAATGTTGTATGTGTTTGTGTGGTAAATGTTGTATGCGTGGTAAATGTTGTATGTGTGGTAAATGTTGTATGTGTGGTAAATGTTGTATGTGTTTGTGTGGTAATTGTTGTATGTGTTTGTGTGGTAATTGTTGTATGTGTTAGTGTGGTAATTGTTGTGTGTTTGTGTGGTAAATGTTGTATGTGTTTGTGTGGTAAATGTTGTGTGTTTGTGTGGTAATTGTTGTGTGTTTGTGTGGTAATTGTTGTGTGTTTGTGTGGTAATTGTTGTGTGTTTGTGTGGTAATTGTTGTATGTGTGGTAATTGTTGTATGTGTTTATGTGGTAAATGTTGTATGTGTGGTAAATGTGTGTTTGTGTGGTAAATGTTGTATGTGTTTGTGTGGTAAATGTTGTATGTGTTTGTGTGGTAATTCCTTATTACCTGCTATTGTTTCCTCATTCAAAATCTTGTGTCCTGAACAACATTGGAAAAACCTACCCGGTAACCAGAATTTGTTTTCTAAAATTTAGGAATAATTGCAGACATCCTTTGCAAATAATAATACCTCCAGATATATATAAAGAAGTCGTTTTTTTATTTCCAATATTTTAATATTTTATAGTTGTTATATCCCTCAGGCAGATTTAAAACATATTATAATTCATCATTGTTTTCATTTATTTTTTTATCCCCCGCGAAACGTGTTTGCGGGGGATATCAAATTGGGCTCCGTCCGTCCGTCCGTGCGTCCGTCCGTGTGTCCGTCCGAGATTCTTTTCCGGGCTATAACTCCATAACCGTTCAACGTAGCTCCTTGAAACTTTCTGAATGTATCAGGCTAGTGCCCTAGTTGTGCCTTTTGCTATTGCGGACCTTCCATTTTCGTTATTTTTTCTGTCACCATGGAAACTTAATCAAAAATACCAAATTACTGTTTCCTTTTTTCCTCCGTGCTATAACTCCATAACCGTTCAACGCAGCTCCTTGAAACATTCTGTATATATCAGACTAGTGCCCTAGTTGTGCCTTTTGCTATTGCGGACCTTCCATTTTCGGTATTTTTTTTCTGTCACCATGGAAACTTATTCAAAAATACCAAATTACTGTTTCCGGGCTATAACTCCATAACCGTTCAACGTAGCTCCTTGAAACTTTCTGTATATATCAGGCTAGTGCCCTAGTTGTGCCTTTTTGCTATTGCGGACCTTCCATTTTCGGCATTTTTTCTGTCACCATGGAAACTTAATCAAAATACCAAATTACTGTTTCCTTTTGTTTCTTGGCTATAACTCCAAAACTGTTCAACGCAGCTCCTTGAAACTTTCTGAATATATCAGACTAGTGCCCTAGTTGTGCCTTTTGCTATTGCGGACCTTCCATTTTCGTTATTTTTTCTGTCACCATGGAAACTTAATCAAAAATACCAAATTACTGTTTCCTTTTTTCCTCCGTGCTATAACTCCATAACCGTTCAACGCAGCTCCTTGAAACATTCTGTATATATCAGACTAGTGCCCTAGTTGTGCCTTTTGCTATTGCGGACCTTCCATTTTCGGTATTTTTTTTCTGTCACCATGGAAACTTATTCAAAAATACCAAATTACTGTTTCCGGGCTATAACTCCATAACCGTTCAACGTAGCTCCTTGAAACTTTCTGTATATATCAGGCTAGTGCCCTAGTTGTGCCTTTTTGCTATTGCGGACCTTCCATTTTCGGCATTTTTTCTGTCACCATGGAAACTTAATAAAAAAATACCAAATTACTGTTTCCTTTTGTTTCCGGGCTATAACTCAAAAACAGTTCGAAGCAGCTCCATGAAACTTTCTGTATATATCAGACTAGTGCCCTAGTTGTGCCTTTTGCTATTTGGGACCTTCCATTTTCGGTATTTTTTCTGTCACCATGGAAACTTAATCAAAATACCAAATTACTGTTTCCTTTTGTTTCTTGGCTATAACTCCAAAACTGTTCAACGCAGCTCCTTGAAACTTTCTGAATATATCAGACTAGTTGTGCCTTTTGCTATTGCGGACCTTCCATTTTCGGTATTTTTTCTGTCACCATGGAGACTTAATCAAAAATACCAAATTACTGTTTCCTTAATAACTCTTACTTTGAGCTTAATTTATACATGTATTTGGGTTTTCATACCAACTGCGGGGCGCGGGGGATAATGCCAGGCTTTGCGGCTCCTTGTTTTACTGTCATGTTTCATATGTCGTTTTCTGTGATTCATTCAGGTTTAATTCTGTTTATTTTGACTTAAGCATTTGAAACGTGTAACAGAGCGCAGGATTAATTAATTTTAAATCACTGCCTCCGCTGGGGATCGAACCCGAGACCTCTGGCTTACTAGCTAGTCTTACGCTCAACCAACCAAACTAAGAGAAGATCTCTGGCCATTGCCGCAGGGCGGGCTAGTATTTTACCAGGTCACAAACTCCGCCTCCAGGAAAGGTACAGCGATGCTTTCACAAATAACACTAAGTAAAGTTCCCTAGTCCCTACGTGGGAGCCAATGTAACAGAGCCCATGGAAACCCGGTGTCATATCATATTTGTATCCCCATCATAAAGTATCCGGGGATACTTTTTTGTCCATCAAAAAAGTATCCCCCTCCCCTATAGTATTTGTATCCCCCTTGATTGACTTTAATACACTCTTATTAACAAATCAATTATGTGATGCATCTACGATCGAGCTAAAGAGAAGATCTCACGCGAGGCGCGTTAAAGCTAGTAGTTAAGTAAACATCAGCCTCGCCATCCTATTCACTTCAAGGCAAATAAGAAATATCTTTTTTTTTAAAAAGATAAACGGCATAGTTTTAATGCTGGTGTTTATAATGTAGAACCTTCTGGTGAAATAAATCGACGAACTAATGCGTTTCAGTGCGGATAAAAACATTATATCAGTTTGGATCATTTTTGGTGATAATAAGACCGCATTTGAATCATGCAGTAATCTGATTTTATCAATGTGTCATTTGAAAAGATACATCCACTTATTCAGCTCGCATTTAATCTTAACTGTTTTAACGTTTTTAATTGCATACCTGCATTTTGCATTGACCGCTACATTTTTGACCAATCACATACTTCATCTTGACCAGGAACGCCACCTGTCGCGTCATATCCGGGGCCAAAAGAGTATTATATGGCTATGCCGAAAAAATCATCAACTTTCATTGTACAGCTCCGTGTCCATTGTATGAAATTGTTGGCGTTACTGCACTAGTGTGGTGCCATGTCCACTATGTTTTCATGCTCGTACAAGTATTTATGACAGGGCACTTGCATTGTAAGGTCATGTCACGTTATGTCACGACCTCAAAGTGAGAACAGGGGTGATGAACCACAAGGAACATATGACACGTCCAACCTCACATCACAGGAAATATTTCCCAATGAAATCATAATGTTGACCATGAAATGTTCACATTGTATCAAATTGCATCAATCAAAATAAAACAGTTTATTTTATCTTTTATTACAAATAAATACAAAGACAAGCACTCGAACATGTTTGGAATTGGGTTTATTATCATTTTTTTCTGTAGCTTAATCCGGTGAAAAAAATTACATTCAGACACCATATGATTTGTTACTACAATACATTCAGTCCATAAGTACATACCCGCAGGGATCAGATTTTTTGATAGGTTAATGTTTACATCATTTAATTCATTTAATCATCATTTTATCATGTAATATAAATTTTACGTTTTGCTTTCAGGACTGGTCTTCCACTCAATAACCATGGACCAAGCTGCCTTATGGAATGTTAATTAAGTGCTCTTTAATCATTTATAGGAAAGTCAGTTGATGGAAATGTTTCATGGATTCACACAACAACGTTAAAATGTTTATTAGAGAAACTAGTCCTATTTTCGTATTAAATGTGAATTTGTTCAAAAGTTCCATGTGACTGAATAAGTATGGGCACGAATTTAATGCTTTCCGATTTTGACAAAATTGTGTTGTAATGGGCAGAGACGGCTTTACTTTAATACTTCGCTGCTTATAGATGCTTTTGTTCTTTGGTAATCACTTACTTTCCAATGTAGTAACACTTGGTTACTGTCTGTGTCAAATACAATAGCTGGTGTCCATATTGATTACATGTACTGGAATGCCGCTGAAGTGGACAAAATAAGGTGTTCCGGAATTAATTAAAAGCTGACAACTGTGTTGAAGTTACAAGAGTACTTGCTTTGTTTAACATGGTAATGCTGAGTAAAGGTGTGCCATACACTCTATGAGAACTCTATGCTGGGAAATAATCTTTCAACTTTAATTCATTATGACCAAATCATATACAAATAAAATGTATTTTACAAAGTTAACAAATTAAAATGTTTACAACTGCACTTAAACAAACTTAAAAAAAATATATGAGGAAAAAATAAAAACATTTTTTGTGACAGAGAGTGTTTGATAAAAGCTTCAGAGAGAAACAGACTTATTGGGAAAAGAACAAAACCAACACATTAACACAAGTATCAAAATACAAAATGCAGTTCTGTGATACACTTCCGTACATGAATGATATGATATGGAATCAACAAGTCAAACGTCCAACTGAATCAGACGACCACATGTCAAACATGTATTAATGAGGACTACCACGCTGTTGGTCTGTCGTTTTTTTTTTGTTTCTTTTTAGTTTAGATATCGTCATCGGACGCCATTTGTTCTTCAGTTAATTCATATTTCTTCTGGATCCCAACTACCCCACTGTCTTATATGGTGACTTTCCTTTTGGGCAAAGCGTTAACATTGCTTGCGGGAACTTCTCCAATTTGTCGGACAACATCCTACAACAATTATCAGTAACATTTCATCAATTTTTTTCTAATCTATTTGTTTCTAAAAAAATCTAAAATTATTAACGTTTGATCTCCCAAATAGGATACCAGAAGAGAGGTAAATTAGAAGACTTGTTATTTTGAAAAACTTAGAAATTAAGTTGGTTATCTGTAAAAAAAACAAAAGTGTTGGCCATTCTTTTGATCTGAGACAGAATTGAAGTGAAGTCTTTATTTTATGTTTGCTAATTGCTTACCATTCCCTTGATGACTTTGCCGAAAACCACATGCTTTTCGTCCAGCCACCTGGCCTTAGTTAACAGGATGAAAAACTGGGATCCATTTGTGTCTTTGCCATGGTTTGCCATGGAAACGTAACCAGCGGCTTTGTGTGATAAAACGTAGTTCTCGTCAACAAATCTGTCTCCGTAGATACTGACACCTGTGCGTCAAATATTTAAAACATCCAAATATAAATAGTTTTTATATGCACTTGAAAATATATAACGTGTATTGTAGGATTTATGTCTGAAAGTTATAATCAGTATAAACAAACAGAAGGTAAATGTTGTATGTGTTTGTGTGGTAAATGTTGTATGTGTGGTAAATGTTGTGTGTTTGTGTGGTAAATGTTGTATGTGTTTGTGTGGTAAATGTTGTATGTGTGGTAAATGTTGTATGTGTGGTAAATGTGTGTTTGTGTGGTAAATGTTGTGTGTTTGTGTGGTAAATGTTGTATGTGTTTGTGTGGTAAATGTTGTATGTGTTTGTGTGGTAAATGTTGTATGTGTTTGTGTGGTAATTCCTTATTACCTGCTATTGTTTCCTCATTCAAAATCTTGTGTCCTGAACTACATTGGAAAAACCTACCCGGTAACCAGAATTTGTTTTCTAAAATTTAGGAATAATTGCAGACATCCTTTGCAAATAATAATACCTCCAGATATATATAAAGAAGTCGTTTTTTTTATTTTTAATATTTTAATATTTTATAGTTGTTATATCCCTCAGGCAGATTTAAAACATTATAATTCATCATTGTTTTCATTTATTTTTTTATCCCCCGCGAAACGCGTTTGCGGGGGATATTAAATTGGGCTCCGTCCGTCCGTCCGTGCGTCCGGCCGTGTGTCCGTCCGAGATTCTTTCCCGGGCTATAACTCCATAACCGTTCAACGTAGCTCCTTGAAACTTTATGAATATATCAGGCTAGTGCCCTAGTTGTGCCTTTTGCTATTGCGGACCTTCCATTTTCGTTATTTTTTCTGTCACCATGGAAACTTAATCAAAAAAACTTAATTACTGTTTCCTTTTGTTTCCGGGATATAACTCACAAACAGTTCAACGCAGCTCCTTGAAACATTCTGTTTATATCAGACTAGTGCCCTAGTTGTGCCTTTTGCTATTGGGGACCTTCCATTTTCGGTATTTTTTTTCTGTCACCATGGAAACTTAATCAAAAATACCAAATTACTGTTTCCGGGTTATAACTCCATAACCGTTCAACGTAGCTCCTTGAAACTTTCTGTATATATCAGGCTAGTGCTCTAGTTGTGCCTTTTTGCTATTGCGGACCTTCCATTTTCGGCATTTTTTCTGTCACCATGGAAACTTAATCAAAAATACCAAATTACTGTTTCCTTTTGTTTCTTGGCTATAACTCCAAAACTGTTCAACGCAGCTCCTTGAAACTTTCTGAATATATCAGACTAGTTGTGCCTTTTGCTATTGCGGACCTTCCATTTTCGGCATTTTTTCTGTCACCATGGAAACTTAATCAAAAATACCAAATTACTGTTTCCTTTTGTTTCCGGGCTATAACTCAAAAACAGTTCGAAGCAGCTCCATGAAACTTTCTGTATATATCAGACTAGTGCCCTAGTTGTGCCTTTTGCTATTTGGGACCTTCCATTTTCGGTATTATTTCTGTCACCATGGAAACTTAATCAAAGATACCAAATTACTGTTTCCTTTTGTTTCTTGGCTATAACTCCAAAACTGTTCAACGCAGCTCCTTGAAACTTTCTGAATATATCAGACTAGTTGTGCCTTTTGCTATTGCGGACCTTCCATTTTCGGTATTTTTTCTGTCACCATGGAGACTTAATCAAAAATACCAAATTACTGTTTCCTTAATAACTCTTACTTTGAGCTTAATTTATACATGTATTTGGGTTTTCATACCAACTGCGGGGCGCGGGGGATAATGCCAGGCTTTGCGGCTCCTTGTTTTACTGTCATGTTTCATATGTCGTTTTCTGTGATTCATTCAGGTTTAATTCTGTTTATTTTGACTTAAGCATTTGAAACGTGTAACAGAGCGCAGGATTAATTAATTTTAAATCACTGCCTCCGCTGGGGATCGAACCCGAGACCTCTGGCTTACTAGCTAGTCTTACGCTCAACCAACCAAACTAAGAGAAGATCTCTGGCCATTGCCGCAGGGCGGGCTAGTATTTTACCAGGTCACAAACTCCGCCTCCAGGAAAGGTACAGCGATGCTTTCACAAATAACACTAAGTAAAGTTCCCTAGTCCCTACGTTGGAGCCAATGTAACAGAGCCCATGGAAACCCGGTGTCATATCATATTTGTATCCCCATCATAAAGTATCCGGGGATACTTTTTTGTCCATCAAAAAAAGTATCCCCCTCCCCTATAGTATTTGTATCTCCCTTGATTGACTTTAATACACTCTGATTTACAAATCAATTATGTGATGCATCTACGATCGAGTTATGAGAAGATCTCACGCGAGGCGCGTTAAAGCTAGTAGTTACCAGGGTTACACAAGTAAACATCAGCCTCGCCATCCTATTCACTTCAAGGCAAATAAGAAATATCTTTTTTAAAAAAGATAAACGGCATAGTTTTAATGCTGGTGGTTATAATGTAGAACCTTCTGGTGAAATAAATCGACGAACTAATGCGTTTCTGTGCGGATAAAAAACATTATATTAGTTTGGATCATTTTTGGTGATAATAAGACCGCATTTGAATCAGTAATCTGATTTTATCAATGTGTCATTTGAAAAGATACATCCACTTATTCAGCTCTAATTTAATCTTAACTGTTTTAACGTTTTTAATTGCATATCTGCAGTTTGCATGTACCGCTAGATTTTTGACCAATCACATACTTCATCTTGACCAGGAACGCCACCTGTCGCGTCATATCCGGGGCCAAAAGAGTATTATATGGCTATGCCGAAAAAATCATCAACTTTCATTGTACAGCTCCGTGTCCATTGTATTAAATTGTTGGCGTTACTGCACTAGTGTGGTGCCATTTCCACTATGTTTTCATGCTCGTACAAGTATTTATGACAGGGCACTTGCATTGTAAGGTCATGTCACGTTATGTCACGACCTCAAAGTGAGAACAGGGGTGATGAACCACAAGGAACAATGTTCACATTGTATCAAATTGCATCAATCAAAATAAAACAGTTTATTTTATCTTTTATTACAAATAAATACAAAGACAAGCACTCGAACATGTTTGGAATTGGGTTTATTATCATTTTTTTCTGTAGCTTAATCCGGTGAAAAAATTTACATTCAGACACCATATGATTTGTTACTACAATACATTCAGTCCATAAGTACATACCCGCAGGGATCAGATTTTTTGATAGGTTAATGTTTACATCATTTAATTCATTTAATCATCATTTTATCATGTAATATAAATTTTACGTTTTGCCTTCAGGACTGGTCTTCCACTCAATAACCATGGACCAAGCTGCCTTATGGAATGTTAATTAAGTGCTCTTTAATCATTTATAGGAAAGTCAGTTGATGGAAATGTTTCATGGATTCACAAAACAACGTTAAAATGTTTATTAGAGAAACTAGTCCTATTTTCTTATTAAATGTGAATTTGTTCAAAAGTTCCATGTGACTGAATAAGTATGGGCACGAATTTAATGCTGTCCGATTTTGACAAAATTGTGTTGTAATGGGCAGAGACGGCTTTACTTTAATACATGTACTTCGCTGCTTATAGATGCTTTTGTTCTTTGGTAATCACTTACTTTCCAATGTAGTGACACTTGGTTACTGTCTGTGTCAAATACAATAGCTGGTGTCCATATTGATTACATGTACTGGAATGCCGCTGAAGTGGACAAAATAAGGTGTTCCGGATTTAATTAAAAGCTGACAACTGTGTTGAAGTTACAAGAGTACTTGCTTTGTTTAACATGGTAATGCTGAGTAAAGGTGTGCCATACACTCTATGAGAACTCTATGCTGGGAAATAATCTTTCAACTTTAATTCATTATGACCAAATCATATATTTTACAAAGTTAACAAATTAAAATGTTTACAACTGAACATTCAAACAAACTTAAAAAAAATATACTGTATAGGGAAAAAATAAAAACATTTTTTTGTGACAGAGAGTGTTTGATAAAAGCTTCAGAGAGAAACAGACTGATTGGGGAAAGAACAAAACCAACACATTAACACAAGTATCAAAATACAAAATGCAGTTCTGTGATACACTTCCGTACATGAATGATATGATATGGAATCAACAAGTCAAACGTCCAACTGAATCAGACGACCACATGTCAAACATGTATTAATGAGGACTACCACGCTGTTGGTCTGTCGGTTTTTTTTTAGTTTAGATATCGTCATCGGACGCCATTTGTTCTTCAGTTAATTCATATTTCTTCTGGATCCCAACTACCCCACTGTCTACTATGTCGACTTTCCTTTTGGGCAAAGCGTTAACATTGCTTGCGGGAACTTCTCCAATTTGTCGGACAACATCCTACAACAATTATCAGTAACATTTCATCATTTTTTTTCTAATCTATTTGTTTCTAAAAAAAATCTAAAATTATTAACGTTTGATCTCCCAAATAGGATACCAGAAGAGAGGTAAATTAGAAGACTTGTTATTTTGAAAAACTTAGAAATTAAGTTGGTTATCTGTAAAAAAAAAGTGTTGGCCATTCTTTTGATCTGAGACAGAATTGAAGTGAAGTCTTTATTTTATGTTTGCTAATTGCTTACCATTCCGTTGATGACTTTGCCGAAAACCACATGCTTTTCGTCCAGCCACCTGGCCTTAGTTAACAGGATGAAAAACTGGGATCCATTTGTGTCTTTGCCATGGTTTGCCATGGAAACGTAACCAGCGGCTTTGTGTGATAAAACGTAGTTCTCGTCAACAAATCTGTCTCCGTAGATACTGACACCTGTGCGTCAAATATTTAAAACATCCATATTTAAATAGTTTTTATATACACTTGAAAATATATAACGTGTATTGTAGGATTTATGTCTGAAAGTTATAATCAGTATAAACAAACAGAAGGTAAATGTTGTATGTGTTTGTGTGGTAAATGTTGTATGTGTGGTAAATGTTGTGTGTTTGTGTGGTAAATGTTGTATGTGTTTGTGTGGTAAATGTTGTATGTGTTTGTGTGGTAATTCCTTATTACCTGCTATTGTTTACTCATTCAAAATCTTGTGTCCTGAACTACATTGGAAAAACCTACCCGGTAACCAGAATTTGTTTTCTAAAATTTAGGAATAATTGCAGACATCCTTTGCAAATAATAATACCTCCAGATATATATAAAGAAGTCGTTTTTTTATTTTAATATTTTAATATTTTATAGTTGTTATATCCCTCAGGCAGATTTAAAACATATTATAATTCATCATTGTTTTCATTTATTTTTTATCCCCCGCGAAACGTGTTTGCGGGGGATATTAAATTGGGCTCCGTCCGTCCGTCCGTGTGTCCGGCCGTGTGTCCGTCCGAGATTCTTTTCCGGGCTATAACTCCATAACCGTTCAACGTAGCTCCTTGAAACTTTCTGAATATATCAGGCTAGTGCCCTAGTTGTGCCTTTTGCTATTGCGGACCTTCCATTTTCGTTATTTTTTCTGTCACCATGGAAACTTAATCAAAAATACCAAATTACTGTTTCCTTTTTTCCTCCGTGCTATAACTCCATAACCGTTCAACGCAGCTCCTTGAAACATTCTGTATATATCAGACTAGTGCCCTAGTTGTGCCTTTTGCTATTCGGGACCTTCCATTTTCGGTATATTTTTTCTGTCACCATGGAAACTTATTCAAAAATACCAAATTACTGTTTCCGGGCTATAACTCTATAACCGTTCAACGTAGCTCCTTGAAACTTTCTGTATATATCAGGCTAGTGCCCTAGTTGTGCCTTTTTGCTATTGCGGACCTTCCATTTTCGGCATTTTTTCTGTCACCATGGAAACTTAATAAAAAATACCAAATTACTGTTTCCTTTTGTTTCCGGGCTATAACTCAAAAACAGTTCGAAGCAGCTCCATGAAACTTTCTGTATATATCAGACTAGTGCCCTAGTTGTGCCTTTTGCTATTTGGGACCTTCCATTTTCGGTATTTTTTCTGTCGCCATGGAAACTTAATCAAAAATACCAAATTACTGTTTCCTTTTGTTTCTTGGCTATTACTCAAAAACTGTTCAACGCAGCTCCTTGAAACTTTCTGAATATATCAGACTAGTTGTGCCTTTTGCTATTGCGGACCTTCCATTTTCGGTATTTTTTCTGTCACCATGGAGACTTAATCAAAAATACCAAATTACTGTTTCCTTAATAACTCGTACTTTGAGCTTAATTTATACATGTATTTGGGTTTTCATACCAACTGCGGGGCGCGGGGGATAATGCCAGGCTTTGCGGCTCCTTGTTTTACTGTCATGTTTCATATGTCGTTTTCTGTGATTCATTCAGGTTTAATTCTGTTTATTTTGACTTAAGCATTTGAAACGTGTAACAGAGCGCAGGATTAATTAATTTTAAATCACTGCCTCCGCTGGGGATCGAACCCGAGACCTCTGGCTTACTAGCTAGTCTTACGCTCAACCAACCAAACTAAGAGAAGATCTCTGGCCATTGCCGCAGGGCGGGCTAGTATTTTACCAGGTCACAAACTCCGCCTCCAGGAAAGGTACAGCGATGCTTTCACAAATAACTCTAAGTAAAGTTCCCTAGTCCCTACGTGGGAGCCAATGTAACAGAGCCCATGGAAACCCGGTGTCATATCATATTTGTATCCCCATCATAAAGTATCCGGGGATACTTTTTTGTCCATCAAAAAAAGTATCCCCTCCCCTATAGTATTTGTATCCCCCTTGATTGACTTTAATACACTCTTATTAACAAATCAATTATGTGATGCATCTACGATCGAGCTAAAGAGAAGATCTCACGCGAGGCGCGTTAAAGCTAGTAGTTAAGTAAACATCAGCCTCGCCATCCTATTCACTTCAAGGCAAATAAGAAATATCTTTTTTTAAAAAGATAAACGGCATAGTTTTAATGCTGGTGTTTATAATGTAGAACCTTCTGGTGAAATAAATCGACGAACTAATGCGTTTCAGTGCGGATAAAAACATTATATCAGTTTGGATAATTTTTGGTGATAATAAGACCGCATTTGAATCATGCAGTAATCTGATTTTATCAATGTGTCATTTGAAAAGATACATCCACTTATTCAGCTCGCATTTAATCTTAACTGTTTTAACGTTTTTAATTACATATCTGCAGTTTGCATGTACCGCTACATTTTTGACCAATCACATACTTCATCTTGACCAGGAACGCCACCTTTCGCGTCATATCCGGGGCCAAAAGAGTATTATATGGCTATGCCGAAAAAATCATCAACTTTCATTGTACAGCTCCGTGTCCATTGTATGAAATTGTTGGCGTTACTGCACTAGTGTGGTGCCATGTCCACTATGTTTTCATGCTCGTACAAGTATTTATGACAGGGCACTTGCATTGTAAGGTCATGTCACGACCTCAAAGTGAAAACAGGGGTGATGAACCACAAGGAACATATGACACGTCCAACCTCACATCACAGGAAATATTTCCCAATGAAATCATAATGTTGACCATGAAATATTCACATTGTATCAAATTGCATCAATCAAAATAAAACAGTTTATTTTATCTTTTATTACAAATAAATACAAAGACAAGCACTCGAACATGTTTTGAATTGGGTTTATTATCATTTTTTTCTGTAGCCTAATCCGGTGAAAAAAATTACATTCAGACACCATATGATTTGTTACTACAATACATTCAGTCCATAAGTACATACCCGCAGGGATCAGATTTTTTGATAGGTTAATGTTTACATCATTTAATTCATTTAATCATCATTTTATCATGTAATATAAATTTTACGTTTTGCTTTCAGGACTGGTCTTCCACTCAATAACCATGGACCAAGCTGCCTTATGGAATGTTAATTAAGTGCTCTTTAATCATTTATAGGAAAGTCAGTTGATGGAAATGTTTCATGGATTCACACAACAACGTTAAAATGTTTATTAGAGAAACTAGTCCTATTTTCGTATTAAATGTGAATTTGTTCAAAAGTTCCATGTGACTGAATAAGTATGGGCACGAATTTAATGCTTTCCGATTTTGACAAAATTGTGTTGTAATGGGCAGAGACGGCTTTACTTTAATACTTCGCTGCTTATAAATGCTTTTGTTCTTTGGTAATCACTTACTTTCCAATGTAGTAACACTTGGTTACTGTCTGTGTCAAATACAATAGCTGGTGTCCATATTGATTACATGTACTGGAATGCCGCTGAAGTGGACAAAATAAGGTGTTCCGGATTTAATTAAAAGCTGACAACTGTGTTGAAGTTACAAGAGTACTTGCTTTGTTTAACATGGTAATGCTGAGTAAAGGTGTGCCATACACTCTATGCGAACTCTATGCGGGGAAATAATCTTTCAACTTTATTCATTATGACCAAATCAAAATTTTACAAAGTTAACAAATTAAAATGTTTACAACTAAACATTCAAACAAACTTAAAAAAAAAAAAAATATGGGGAAAAAATAAAAACATTTTTTGTGACAGAGAGTGTTTGATAAAAGCTTCAGAGAGAAACAGGCTTATTGGGAAAAGAACAAAACCAACACATTAACACAAGTATCAAAATACAAAATGCAGTTCTGTGATACACTTCCGTACATGAATGATATGATATGGAATCAACAAGTCAAACATCCAACTGAATCAGACGATCCACATGTCAATCATGTATTAATGAGGACTACCACGCTGTTGGTCTGTCGTTTTGTTTTTAGTTTAGATATCGTCATCGGACGCCATTTGTTCTTCAGTTAATTCATATTTCTTCTGGATCCCAACTACACCACAGTTTACTATGGCGACTTTCCTTTTGGGCAAAGCGTTAACATTGCTTGCGGGAACTTCTCCAATTTGTCGGACAACATCCTACAACAATTATCAGTAACATTTCATCAATTTTTTTCTAATCTATTTGTTTCTAAAACAATCTAAAATTATTAACGTTTGATCTCCCAAATAGGATACCAGAAGAGAGGTAAATTAGAAGACTTGTTATTTTGAAAAACTTAGAAATTAAGTTGGTTATCTGTAAAAAAAAAAAAAAGTGTTGGCCATTCTTTATATCTGAGACAGAATTGAAGTGAAGTCTTTATTTTATGTTTGCTAATTGCTTACCATTCCCTTGATGACTTTGCCGAAAACCACATGCTTTTCGTCCAGCCACCTGGCCTTAGTTAACAGGATGAAAAACTGGGATCCATTTGTGTCTTTGCCATGGTTTGCCATGGAAACGTAACCAGCGGCTTTGTGTGATAAAACGTAGTTCTCGTCAACAAATCTGTCTCCGTAGATACTGACACCTGTGCGTCAAATATTTAAAACATCCAAATATAAATAGTTTTTATATACACTTGAAAATATATAACGTGTATTGTAGGATTTAACAAACAGAATTAAAAAGGCTTACCCGCAGACGGACCGGTAAACGGCACATCTCCGATCACTAAATAAACTTCAGTACACGTTTCTATGTGACAAAATTAGAGGCTTTCCGACTTTATTTCTTGAAAACAATTACAGAATATGTATTTAAAAGACGTTTTAAAACTCAACCTGAGAGGGAAATGTATGGAATATAACGGCAAATCTTCTTTGTAAATCGCCGCTGCCTTTGAAGTTATCACTGTGCGGCACTGTGCACGTGCTTGTTTCTTTGATGTGTCAATCAAATTAGACTCCACTTTATAGCGGGCCTTATTGCGGGTTGCGATTAAATAAATAATATTAAAAATGAGGTTTTAAAAAATCACTTTTCAACGTTTTATAAGAAACAAGCACGTATCATAATCCTAATTATCCTAATATTCCCGAGAAACTTAAGTTAGTTACTGGTTTATCCTAACATTCCCGAGATACTTTAGTTAGTTACTGGTTTATCCTAACATTCCCGAGATACTTTAGTTAGTTACTGGTTTATCCTAACATTCCCGAGATACTTTAGTTAGTTACTGGTTTATCCTAATATTCCCGAGATACTTTAGTCAGTTACTGGTTTATCCTAACATTCCCGAGATGCTTTAGTCTGTTACTGGTTTATCCTAACATTCCCGAGATACTTTAGTCTGTTACTGGTTTATCCTAACATTCCCGAGATACTTTAGTCAGTTACTGGTTTATCCTAACATTCCCGAGATACTTTAGTCAGTTACTGGTTTATCCTAACATTCCCGAGATACTTTAGTCAGTTACTGGTTTATCCTAATATTCCCGAGATACTTTAGTCAGTTACTGGTTTATCCTAACATTCCCGAGATGCTTTAGTCTGTTACTGGTTTATCCTAACATTCCCGAGATACTTTAGTCAGTTACTGGTTTGTCCTAACATTCCCGAGATACTTTAGTTAGTTACTGGTTTATCCTAACATTCCCGAGATACTTTAGTTAGTTACTGGTTGATCCTAACATTCCCGAGATACTTTAGTCAGTTACTGGTTTATCCTAATATTCCCGAGATACTTTAGTTAGTTACTGGTTTATCCTAATATTCCCGAGATACTTTAGTCAGTTACTGGTTTATCCTAATATTCCCGAGAAACTTTAGTTAGTTACTCATTTATCCTAATATTCCCGAGATACTTAATTAGTTACTGGTTTATCCTAACATTCCCGAGATACTTTAGTCAGTTACTGGTTTATCTTAATATTCCCGAGATACTTTAGTTAGTTACTGGTTTATCCCAATATTCCCGAGATACTTTAGTTAGTTACTGGTTTATCCTAACATTCCCGAGATACTTTAGTTAGTTACTGGTTTATCCTAACATTCCCGAGATACTTTAGTTAGTTACTGGTTGATCCTAACATTCCCGAGATACTTTAGTTAGTTACTGGTTTATCCTAACATTCCCGAGATACTTTAGTTAGTTACTGGTTTATCCTAATATTCCCGAGATACTTTAGTCAGTTACTGGTTTATCCTAACATTCCCGAGATACTTTAGTCAGTTACTGGTTTATCCTAACATTCCCGAGATACTTTAGTTAGTTACTGGTTTATCCTAATATTCCCGAGATACTTTAGTCAGTTACTGGTTTATCCTAATATTCCCGAGATACTTTAGTTAGTTACTGGTTTATCCTAACATTCCCGAGATACTTTAGTTAGTTACTGGTTTATCCTAATATTCTTGAGATACTTTAGTTAGTTACTGGTTTATCCTAACATTCCCGAGATACTTTAGTTAGTTACAGGTTTGTCCTAATACTCCCGAGATACTTTAGTCAGTTACTGGTTCATCCTAACATTCCCGAGATACTTTAGTTAGTTATTGGTTTATCCTAATACTCCCGAGATACTTTAGTTAGTTACTGGTTTGTCCTAATACTCCCGAGATACTTTAGTCAGTTACTGGTTCATCCTAACATTCCCGAGATACTTTAGTTAGTTACTGGTTTATCCTAACATTCCCGAGATACTTTAGTTAGTTACTGGTTTATCCTAACATTCCCGAGATACTTTAGTCAGTTACTAGTTTATCCCAATATTCCCGAGATACTTTAGTCAGTTACTGGTTTATCCTAACATTCCCGAGATACTTTAGTCAGTTACTGGTTTATCCCAATATTCCCGAGATACTTTAGTTAGTTACTGGTTTATCCTAACATTCCCGAGATACTTTAGTCAGTTACTTGTTTATCCTAATATTCCCGAGAAACTTAAGTTAGTTACTGGTTTATCCTAACATTCCCGAGATACTTTAGTTAGTTACTGGTTTATCCTAACATTCCCGAGATACTTTAGTCAGTTACTAGTTTATCCCAATATTCCCGAGATACTTTAGTCAGTTACTGGTTTATCCTAACATTCCCGAGATACTTTAGTCAGTTACTGGTTTATCCCTAATATTCCCGAGATACTTTAGTCAGTTACTGGTTTATCCTAACATTCCCGAGATACTTTAGTCAGTTACTTGTTTATCCTAATATTCCCGAGAAACTTAAGTTAGTTACTGGTTTATCCTAAGTTAATGTATTTGTGTGTGTACCTCCAGTTCCATCTCCGACTGTAATGTCACCCATCTGTATGATGAAGTCAGGAACTATCCTGTGGATTGGAGAGTTCTTGTAATGAAGATTCTGAAGAAGATGGAACTATAATTGCAGAATATGTTTATTCTTGAAAGTGTTGAATATGACGGAAATACGTTGATATATAATACACTGGATGTACTTTAATTACTTGGGATACCGATGGATAACACAGGGGTTCGTTATAAATTGTATAATGTGTGACATAAATCGTACATATCGGATATCATGTCACTTTTAACGAATCCCTGTTATTGGAATAAGTTATCCATAACTATCATGACACTGGGTAAAAAGGCTTTCCGTATAAGATAGTAAAGTTATATCTAAAAACATCCAGCTACCCTGGGGTATAATAACATCTAGTTACCCTGGGGTATAAAAATATAAAGCTACTCTGTGGTATAAAAATATGAAGCTACTCTGTGGTATGAAAACATCCAGCTACCCTGGGGTATAAAAACATCCAGCTACCCTGGGGTATAAAAACATCCAGCTACCCTGTGGTATAAAAACATCCAGCTACCCTGTGGTATAAAAACATCCAGCTACCCTGGGGTATAAAAACATCCAGCTACCCTGTGGTATAAAATATAAAGCTACCCTGGGGTATAAAATATAAAGCTACCCTGTGGTATAAAATATAAAGCTACCCTGGGGTATAAAAACATCCAGCTACCCTGAGGTATAAAAACACCCAGCTACCCTGAGGTATAAAAACATCCAGCTACCTTGTGGTATAAAAACATCCAGCTACCCTGAGGTATAAAAACATCCAGCTACCCTGTGGTATAAAATATAAAGCTACCCTGTGGTACATGTATAAAATATAAAGTTACCCTTTGGTATAATAACACCAAGCTAATCTGTGGTATAATAACATAAAGCTACCCCGAGGTATAATAACATAAAGCTACCCCGAGGTATAATAACATAAAGCTACCCAGAGGTATAATAACATAAAGCTACCCCGAGGTATAATAACATAAAGCTACCCCGAGGTATAATAACATAAAGCTACCCCGAGGTATAATAACATAAAGCTACCCCGAGGTATAATAACATAAAGCTACCCCGAGGTATAATAACATTAAGCTACCCTGTGGTATAAAAACATCTAGTTACCCTGTGGTATTAGATTTATGTGGTGTTTCTTATAATGTATGTTATGTATTTTTTGTGATGTGGTGTTATATGACTTTTTACCCGAATATAAAAAAATCGTTATCAGATCTCCAAAAGAGTTGTTAGTACGATGTTTTCACCTCCACAATGTTTTATCCTTTGGATGATACGGAAAATCCTGATGATTCGGATTTGATACCCCGACACTTGATTATAACTCTTTAATGACGCGTTTAATTGGTATGTCATAAAAGAGGCCATATTTGGAACTTTATACTTCAATTAATAAATTAATACTTTCAAAATCTGGGAAATCAATAAAAAGAAATTTTCATGAATATCCGTCTAATACTTATTAGAAGTGGCCGTATCGAACTGTTTATTTGATTTTGTTTGTTTTTGTCTAACGTCCTATTAACAACCATTAAGTTAATTAAGCTTATTAAGGACGTGACCAGGTTTTGGAGGTGGAGGAAAGCCGGAGTACCCGGAGAAAAACCACCGGCCTACAGTCAGTACCTGGCAACTGCCCCACGTAGGTTTCGAACTCGCAACCCAGAGGTGGAGGGCTAGTGTTAAAGTGTCGGGACACCTTTACCACTCGGCCATTGCGGCCCCCAGGATTTTTTGAAGGTGGCATCAGTATGCGAATAGGCTTAAACTCACCTGTGAAACAGTACTCACAGCTAGGAAACGATTTGAAGTGTCATTATTTATTATTGAATGAACCCTGTTTGAGACCGAGATCGTCAACCATGTTTTAACGTGGATGTTGTGTTAAATATTTTCGCGTTACTTTAAAACCTTTAATAACGCGATATTCCGGTCGATTCGAACATTTAAGCTTACAATTTAGTGTAATGCTTATTACTAGCAATACACATCCGTTTTGAGGTATTTGTAGTAAATGAAACAAAAATTACCCTTTAAAGGAAACGCGAGTTATGTTCGAAACATTAAAAAAGAAACTTCGTTTCCGTCCTAATGTTTTTCCGTATTCACTGTTTTTACCGTGAAAGTAATATTTACGCTGGAATATAAAATTGGAAACGGACAGGGATATTGAACAGCCACAAATATCCATTTTAAAATCTCGTTTAGAGGGAGATACCATGGTATCGTTCGATAGTACTTCGTCATAGGAGAATGAGGTTTTTCTAGTAAACCGTTGATAAAAAAAACTTCAGTTTAGTTTATAATAACCCATTAACTTATTGATCATTTGTCAATGATTTTGTATATCACTGTTATGATTTTATTGTGAAGTCTAATTATAGTATTAAACAGAAATTCACATTTCATTACAATGGAATTGATTGACAATCTTGAGTTCAACTATACGTGGCGCAACAACACGTGGCAATTATCGGCTCCGCCAGATGTCGCCACGAATACCGTGGCCTCTCCTGTTCACCGCTTGTATATAACTTTACAGTCAATAATCAGGAAAAATATTGAATTCACCGCGTGCAACTGAGTGCCACGTGTTCAAGATTTCTACAATATGTGACTTCAATTGTATAGAAGATGAATGTAACTTTTTGATAGTATACGACTGTTATGCAGATATTTGAAGATATCTTTTTACATCAGCTGAACTTAATTGTCCAGGTTGAGCCACGAAAACTGATCGTTTCGATGAATGAATGTAATCTACAGTAGCTTTTACCTAGCACAGTTCGTAATTTGTATTGTGGAAGTATGAACTTTTAATACAACATGTATATCTATTTAAACGTGCTAACTGAATATGTATTTTTATCTCTCAGAGTGTCTCATAAGCCTTTATTTCCTAGGATTCGGTGTCATTTCAAATTTTAATAATTCTGTACAGTTATAA
Organism: Pecten maximus; assembly: GCF_902652985.1. Classification (NCBI taxonomy): domain Eukaryota; kingdom Metazoa; phylum Mollusca; class Bivalvia; order Pectinida; family Pectinidae; genus Pecten; species Pecten maximus. The sequence continues at coordinate 5,048,213 of NC_047023.1, read as the reverse complement.
TGTTAAAATCGACATGTGAGGCTTTAATCAAATGTATTGTATCGTATTGTATTATACTGTATGATGTATTGTATTGTGCTGCATTGTATTGTGTTGTATTATTGTATTGTTTTGTATTGTGTTGTATTATATTGTATTGTATTGCATTGCATTGCATTGCATTGTATTGTATTGTGTTGCATTGCACTGCATTGTGTTGTATCGTATTGTATTGTTTTGTATTTTGTTTATCGTATTGTATTGTTTTGAATTGTGTCTTATCGTATCGTATCGTATCGTATCGTATCGTATCGTATTGTATTGTACTATAGTTTTTCCCAGAACAACCCTTGTTTCAGCGCTATCACTTGACAAATTATCCCGGCATTGTGTATCTTATGATTCAATCAATTTATTCTAGAAAGATATGATGATTCCGCATATCTTTGATTTACAATCAGTTCCCATCAGTCAGTCAATAAGGTACATGAGGAGTGTATTAGCCATCACCAGTATATCTGTAAATACCGATGCTATGTCTACACTTACATTTTTCTTTCTCGTGTATCCCTTGGCAATGCTCTGGAAGTTCATCACGGTCATTGGTGCAATGTCACCAAATAGAGCAACGACGAATTGTCCACGAAACCCATCGTCGTCGTTGTCGTCTCCTACCTGTACATCAAAGAATACTTCCTCTGTGACGACGTTCTTCTGCCAATACAGAAAATACAGGCCCCTTTTTATGGTGTTTTAAACATTCAAATTTACAGCATCAATCAAATTTACAGCATAAGTCAAATTTACAGCATTAGTTAAATACAACATCAGTCACATTTACAGTATGTCACATTTACAGTATGTCACATTTACAGCATTAGTCAGTTTTATAGCATAAGTCACATTTACAGCTTCAGTCACATTTACAGCTTCAGTCACATTTACAGCATTAGTTAAATACAGCATCAGTCACATTTACAGTATGTCACATTTACAGTATGTCACATTTACAGTATCTCACATTTACAGTATGTCACATTTACAGTATGTCACATTTACAGCATTAGTCACTTTTATAGCATAAGTCACATTTACAGCTTCAGTCACATTTACAGCTTCAGTCACATTTACAGCTTCAGTTAAATACAACATCAGTCACATTTACAGTATGTCACATTTACAGTATGTCACATTTACAGCATTAGTCACTTTTATAGCATTAGTCACATTTACAGCTTCAGTCACATTTACAGCTTCAGTCACATTTACAGCATTAGTTAAATACAGCATCAGTCACATTTACAGTATGTCACATTTACAGTATGTCACATTTACAGCATTAGTCACTTTTATAGTATGTCACATTTACAGCATTAGTCACTTTTATAGCATTAGTCACATTTACAGTATGTCACATTTACAGCATTAGTCACTTTTATAGTATGTCACATTTACAGCATTAGTCACATTTACAGCATCAGTCACATTTACAGTATGTAACATTTACAGCATTAGTCACTTTTATAGCATTAGTCACATTTACAGCTTCAGTCACATTTACAGCATTAGTTAAATACAGCATCAGTCACATTTACAGTATGTAACATTTACAGCATTAGTCACTTTTATAGCATTAGTCACATTTACAGCTTCAGTCACATTTACAGCTTCAGTCACATTTACAGCATTAGTTAAATACAGCATCAGTCACATTTACAGCATTAGTCACATTTACAGTATGTCACATTTAGAGCATTAGTCACATTTACAGCTATGTCACATTTACAGCATTAGTCAATTTTACCGGTACATCACTGTCAGTGAATGTTTACCGGTACATCACTGTCAGTGAATGTTTACCGGTACATCACTGTCGGTGAATGTTTACCGGTACAACACTGTCGGTGAATGTTTACCGGTACATCACTGTCGATGAATGTTTACCGGTACATCACTGTCGGTGAATGTTTACCGGTACAACACTGTCGGTGAATGTTTACCGGTACATCACTGTCGGTGAATGTTTACCGGTACATCACTGTCGGTGAATGTTTACCGGTACATCACTGTCAGTGAATGTTTACTGGTACATCACTGTCGGTGAATGTTTACCGGTATATCACTGTCGGTGAATGTTTACCGGTACATCTCTGTCGGTGAATGTTTACCGGTACATCACTCTCGGTGAATATTTACCGGTACATCACTGTCGGTGAATGTTTACCGGTACATCACTGTCGGTGAATGTTTACCGGTACACCACTGCCAGTGAATGTTTACCGGTACATCACTGTCGGAGAATGTTTACCGGTACACCAATGTCAGTGAATGTTTACCGGTACATAACTGTCGGTGAATGTTTACCGGTACATCACTGTCGGAGAATGTTTACCGGTACACCAATGTCAGTGAATGTTTACCGGTACATCACTGTCGGTGAATGTTTACCGGTACATCACTGTCGGTGAATGTTTACCGGTACACCACTGTCAGTGAATGTTTACCGGTACACCAATGTCAGTGAATGTTTACCGGTACATCACTGTCGGTGAATGTTTACCGGTACATCACTGTCGGTGAATGTGTACCGGTACATCACTGTCGGTGAATGTTTACCGGTACATCACTGTTGGTGAATGTTTACCGGTACATCACTGTCGGTGAATGTTTACCGGTACATCACTGTCGGAGAATGTTTACCGGTACACCAATGTCAGTGAATTTTTACCGGTACATCACTGTCGGTGGATGTTTACCGGTACATCACTGTCGGTGAATGTTTACCGGTACATCAATGTCGGTGAATGTTTACCGGTACATCACTGTCGGTGAATGTTTACCGGTACATCACTGTCGGTGAATGTTTACCGGTACATCACTGTCGGTGAATGTTTACCGGTACACCACTGTCGGTGAATGTTTACCGGTACATCACTGTCGGTGAATGTTTACCGGTACATCACTGTCGGTGAATGTGTACCGGTACATCACTGTCGGTGAATGTTTACCGGTACACCACTGTCAGTGAATGTTTACCGGTACATCACTGTCGGTGAATGTTTACCGGTACATCACTGTCGGTGAATGTTTACCGGTACATCACTGTCGGTGAATGTTTACCGGTACATCACTGTAGGTGAATGTTTACCGGTACATCACTGTCAGTGAATGTTTACCGATACATCATCACTGTCAGTGAATGTTTACCGGTACATCACTGTCAGTGAATGTTTACCGGTACATCACTGTCAGTGAATGTTTACCGGTACATCACTGTCAGTGAATGTTTACCGATACATCATCACTTTCAGTGAATGTTTACCGGTACATCACTGTCGGTGAATGTTTACCGGTACACGGTACATCACTGTCGGTGAATGTTTACCGGTACATCACTGTCAGTGAATGTTTACCGATACATCATCACTGTCAGTGAATGTTTACCGGTACATCACTGTCAGTGAATGTTTACCGGTACATCACTGTCGGTGAATGTTTACCGGTACATCACTGTCAGTGAATGTTTACCGGTACATCACTGTCGGTGAATGTTTACCGGTACATCACTGTCAGTGAATGTTTACCGGTACATCACTGTCGTTGAATGTTTACCGGTACATCACTGTCGGTGAATGTTTACCGCGATAACAGATTTACGTACGACAACAAGTATACACCAACACTTGGTACAGCAAGTTATGCTCAAATTTATAGTATCAACTAATTTTACAGCAAGCTGTATTCAAATTGACAGTGCAGCATTAATTTTAAAAAAACTTACAGCAAATTGCATAACAACACAATCTACTGTCAAGTTTACAGTATAATAATTTAGATGCTTAATATTAAACTGTATCGTCTATACAAGTCACATCGTCTATACAACAGTCACGTCGTCTATACAACAGTCACATCGTCTATACAACAGTCACGTCGTCTATACAACAGTCACGTCGTCTATACAACAGTCATGTCGTCTTTACAACAGTCACGTCGTCTATACAACAGTCACATCGTCTATACAACAGTCACATCGTCTATACAACAATCACATCGTCTATACAAGCCACATCGTCTATACAACAGTCACGTCGTCTATACAACAGTCACGTCGTCTATACAACAGTCATGTCGTCTATACAACAGTCACGTCGTCTATACAACAGTCACGTCGTCTATACAACAGTCATGTCGTCTATACAACAGTCACGTCGTCTATACAACAGTCACGTCGTATATACAACAGTCACATCGTCTATACAACAGTCACGTCGTCTATACAAGTCACGTCGTCTATACAACAGTCACATCGTCTATACAACAGTCACATCGTCTATACAACAGTCACATCGTCTATACAACAGTCACGTCGTCTATACAACAGTCATGTCGTCTGTACAAGTCACGTCGTCTATACAACAGTCACGTCGTCTATACAAGTCACATCGTCTATACAACAGTCACATCGTCTATACAACAGTCACATCGTCTATACAACAGTCACGTCGTCTATACAACAGTCACGTCGTCTATACAACAGTCACGTCGTCTATACAACAGTCATGTCGTCTATACAACAGTCACGTCGTCTATACAACAGTCACATCGTCTATACAACAGTCACGTCGTCTATACAACAGTCACGTCGTATATACAACAGTCACGTCGTCTATACAACAGTCACGTCGTCTATACAACAATCATGTCGTCTATACAACAGTCACGTCGTCTATACAACAGTCACATCGTCTATACAACAGTCACGTCGTCTATACAACAGTCACGTCGTATATACAACAGTCACATCGTCTATACAACAGTCACGTCGTCTATACAAGTCACGTCGTCTATACAACAGTCACGTCGTCTATACAACAGTGACATCGTCTATACAACAGTCACATCGTCCTACATCAGTCACGTCGTCTATACAACAGTCACGTCGTCTATACAACAGTGACATCGTCTATACAACAGTCACGTCGTCTATACAACAATCACATCGTCTATACAAGTCACATCGTCTATACAACAGTCACATCGTCTATACAACAGTCACGTCGTCTATACAACAGTCACGTCGTCTATACAACAGTCACATCGTCTATACAACAGTCACGTCGTCTATACAACAGTCATGTCGTCTATACAACAGTCACGTCGTCTATACAACAGTCACATCGTCTATACAACAGTCACGTCGTCTATACAACAGTGACGTCGTCTATACAACAGTCATGGCGTCTATACAACAGTCACGTCGTCTATACAACAGTCACGTCGTCTATACAACAGTCACATCGTCTATACAACAGTCACGTCGTCTATACAACAGTGACGTCGTCTATACAACAGTCACGTCGTCTATACAACAGTCACGTCGTCTATACAACAGTCACGTCGTCTATACAACAGTCATGTCGTCTATACAACAGTCACGTCGTCTATACAACAGTCATGTCGTCTATACAACAGTCATGTCGTCTATACAACAGTCACGTCGTCTATACAACAGTCACATCGTCTATACAACAGTCACGTCGTCTATACAACAGTCACGTCGTCTATACAAGTCACGTCGTCTATACAACAGTCACATCGTCTATACAACAGTCACGTCGTCTACACAACAGTCACGTCGTCTATACAACAGTCACGTCGTATATACAACAGTCACATCGTCTATACAACAGTCACGTCGTCTATACAAGTCACGTCGTCTATACAACAGTCACGTCGTCTATACCACAGTCACATCGTCTATACAACAGTCACGTCGTCTATACAACAATCACATCGTCTATACAAGTCACATCGTCTATACAACAGTCACATCGTCTATACAACAGTCACGTCGTCTATACAACAGTCATGTCGTCTATACAACAGTCACGTCGTCTATACAACAGTCACGTCGTATATACAACAGTCACGTCGTCTACACAACAGTCACGTCGTCTATACAACAGCCATGTCGTCTATACAACAGTCACATCGTCTATACAACAGTCATGTCGTCTATACAACAGTCACATCGTCTATACAACAGTCACATCGTCCTACATCAGTCACGTCGTCTATACAACAGTCACGTCGTCTATACAACAGTCACATCGTCTATAAAACAGTCACATCGTCTATACAACAGTCACATAGTCTATACAACAGTCACATCGTCTCTACAACAGTCACGTCGTCTATACAACAGTCACATAGTCTATACAACAGTCACGTCGTCTATACAACAGTCACATCGTCTATACAACAGTCACGTCGTCTATACAACAGTCACATCGTCTATACAACAGTCACATCGTCTATACAACAGTCACATCGTCTATACAACAGTCACGTCGTCTATACAACAGTCACATCGTCTATACAACAGTCACGTCGTCTATACAACAGTCACATCGTCTATACAATAGTCACGTCGTCTATACAACAGTCACATCGTCTATACAACAGTCACGTCGTCTATACAAGTCACGTCGTCTATACAACAGTCACGTCGTCTATACAACAGTCACGTCGTCTATACAAGTCACGTCGTCTATACAACAGTCACGTCGTCTATACAACAGTCACATCGTCTATACCACAGTCACATCGTCTATACAACAGTCACGTCGTCTATACAACAGTCACGTCGTCTATACAACAGTCACGTCGTCTATACAAGTCACGTCGTCTATACAACAGTCACATCGTCTATACAACAGTCACGTCGTATATACAAGTCACGTCGTATATACAACAGTGACATCGTCTATACAAGTCACGTCGTCTATACAACAGTGACATCGTCTATACAACAGTGACATCGTCTAACATCAGTCACATCGTCTATACATTATCTTAGTCATTATCTTACTATCTTTTTCTGTTCTTCTGCGTCTGCGGAATGTGTTTGACTGACAGCGACGATCACTAATAAAAGCGACGCTAAAATTTTCATGCTTGTCATCGTTGGGCTGCAACATGAAAATATAAAATTTGATAGGCAAGTGAACAACAGGATTTGTATTCAGTCACTCGGGCGTACAACACATGCGCAAATTTTCTGACCAGATTACTGTCTTTGTGAATGGTAACGTTATAGTCACCACAAATACCGATGAAGAAGTTATCCTTTATAGCATTTTCATATTCGGCCTTGTCTTCCTTTCTCTTTAATTGTTGTTGATTATAATCATCCCTGATCTAGTTAACGAGATATCTTTAGTGTCCCCATAAGATAGTGAAATTTACTGATACTGCTGAGGAGGTTACCGGAACATAGCGTAAAATGGTCCCTTACTGTTCAAGTACGAACAGAAAATGATTCTAAATACACAGGTGAACACATTTGTTAAATTGTGAAGCATGGAACACTGAAGTTCTCTTCATACAGGTATCTCGGATTCTGCCTTGCTTCTTTGAATAATGGTAAATCAAGAATGTTTTGTTTCTACAAAACGAGCATCTGGGATAATCTTATTAAGAACAACATTATACATATACATGTAAATGCATTAAGTAATCTTACCTTGCTGCTGTTTAATCCACCTTGGGTAACGTGTCCAGGTTTGTGTGGACAAAACTGACACTACCAAGCTTTATATATCATTTATTGTCCACGAAGACAGGGACGTGGCTTCTAAAATGAGGGTCATTGGGAGATTTGAAAATGGAATTAACTCATTTGGAACAAAGTTAAGATCTCCATGAAGTTGTGTTTTCTTTGTCAACAGTAACACTTACATACGGAGGATGTGAGTTTCAGTCTTGAAGATTAGAAACAAAACATAGACCGAAAAATGTTGAATCCTAAAGAATTAATAAAAATCCTGTACTGAGCCTCAGGGAGCGGTTTGTCTCAGTATCTCTACCTGATACACGTTGGCAAGACATCAGCTGGTAGTCATTGATTGACCAAATCATCAACGTGTCCCGAGATATGTGTCGGTCCAGCTGCCGTACCCAGAACACAAATGACTTAAAGTGATGGGGCGACTTTTTATACAGCTGTTAGTATATAGTTAACATGTGTATATCGATGTTTTTGATTTGTGTTTTGTTTGTATATATATCATGATTTGTTTAGGGGTTTTGAAACTTTATACCTTCATGTCAATTTTTCAGTAAATAGATACAAATCTTTCCGGAGAACAAAGTTTCATTGGGAGTATGATTTCATACAATGCGCTCGTGTCCAGGCTCAGAGTTCCGTCAGAACAGTACAACACGTACTTTTGGTATCTACCACGGTATTAACGGTTTGAAAGACTGACACATTATGATTGAGAATTTTAAAGAGCATACCTCCCTTTAACCACAGCTGAGAAAGCAACATCGATATCTATGAAAATTGATTATAGCTAGATAGCTAAATAGTAAATTAATTACATGTATAGCGTTTTGGAGGAGTTTGACCAAACAACTTAATTGCCCGCGTGAGCTTCTACTGAGTCAGTGTAAGCGACATGCCAAGAAAACTTTGTGACAAAAAAGTACATATTTCAACATGTCTATTAAATCATTGTGATCATTGGCCCAAGATGTAAACTTGATATACATGTGTATATGATGTTTTTTTATATGGCATTATATCACCTAAATGCAAGGGCTTTATCAAATATTAGTCCGTGACATATTTACAATACAATAGTACTAGTGACATGATCAACAATTCAATTCAAACTTTATTTATAGCCGGTACATATTATAACAAATCAACATTGGCTCTCATAAGCTGTTAAAACTGACTCCAACCGACTCCAACGCAATCTTCAAAAAATAAATACTTTTGTTTGTTTTTGTTTAACGTCCTATTAACAGCCAGGGTCATTTAACGACGTGCCAGGTTTTGGAGGTGGAGGAAAGCCGGAGTACCCGGAGAAAAAGCACCGGCCTACGGTCAGTACCTGGCAACTGCCCCACTTAGGTTTCGAACTCGCAACCCAGAGGTGGAGGGCTAGTGATAAAGTGTCGGGACACCTTAACCACTCGGCCACCGCGGCCCCTATGAAAAAATAAATACACATATTCTGCAACAACCAAATGTCGATAACAATGTGCCATGACATAAATGTGTCATTAAGTATTATTTCCTATTTGTTTTAAACATATTCTATTATGTTTCCAATAACTTAAGCAAGAAGATTGGACACAAGTTATATATATTTACATCAATATGGTTATATATAGACAGTATCTAGCCAAACAATAAAAAAGACTTCAGCAGGAAAAATGGAGACAAAGGAAGTGCAAGGAGGATCCATTTAACGGGCGGAGTACTACACAATGTACTACACCAGCATATCACATCACGTGACTCGATCGTTCAATTTGATTTTGATGTAGTTTAAGACGTTTCTAAAATGTGTGGCATGCTTCTAACGACAGATTTACACTTTCTGGGTTAAACTATCAAGCCTCATCTTTGTCCAACTATCTAGAGCTTGTAAATCTCGATTTATGTAATTTTCTTTCTCTACAGTAAGTCTAGATGATTTGAAGATTAAGGTGTCAACAGCAAAAAGGCGTGACGTAGATGGAAAAACGCCGGCCATTAATTTAAACTAAGAAAAGTAACGGGCCAAGAATAGATCCCTGAGGTACTCCTGTTTTGATTTCATCGGAACTGTTATAAAAACTTTTGTGACTTATGTAATCATTACACCATCTCAAATGATCACCAGTTATGTCTCACATGACTTCAGTTTCGTTAATAACCCTAATTAACGTACGTGCCAAACGCTATCAAAGGATTTAAATATGTCGCGAAATGAAAACTATTATGTTTCTTTTCTTCTAGTGCCAAGTGAATATTATTGGATATTTCTATCTCTTGATACACAGTTGGCTGGCCTTATTTAAAACCGGACTAGTACTCATAGAAAAGATAATTCATTATCAAATCGTTGTGAATTTGACAATAAATTATCATGATTGACTTGTTGGCAATAAACTATCATGATTGGCTCGTTGATAATAAACTATCATGATTGGCTCGTTGACATTGAACGATCATGATTGGCTCGTTGACAATGAACTACCATGATTGGCTCGTTGACAATGAACTACCATGATTGGCTCGTTGACAATGAACTATCATGATTGGCTCGTTGACAATGAAATATCATGATTGGCTTGTTGACAATGAACTATCATGATTGGCTCGTTGACAATAAACTATCATGATTTGCTCGTTGACAATGAACTATCATGATTGGCTTGTTGACAATAAATTATCATGATTGGCTCGTTGACAATAAAATATCGTGATTGGCTTGTTGACATTCGATCGTTCAATTTGATTTTGCTGTAGTTTTAGACGTTTCTAAAATGTGTGGCATACCTCTAGCGACAGATTTACACTTTCTGGGTTAATCTATAAATGCTCATCTTTGTCCAACTATCTAGAGCTTGTAAATCTCGATTTATGTAATTTTCTTTCTCTACAGTAAGTCTAGATGATTTGAAGATTAAGGTGTCAACAGCAAAAAGGCGTGACGTAGATGGAAAAACGCCGGCCATTAATTTAAACTAAGAAAAGTAACGGGCCAAGAATAGATATCTGAGGTACTCCCGTTTTGATTTCATCGCTACTGCTATAAAAACTGTTGTGACTAAGTTAATCTTTACACCATCTCAAATGATCACCAGTTGTCACATGACTTCAGTTTCGTTATTAACCCAAGTAAGTGCCAAACGCTATCCAAGGATTTAGATATGTCGCGCAATGCAAACCATTATGTTTCTTTTTTTCTAGTGCCAAGTGAATATTGTTGGATATTTCTATCTCTTGATACACAGTTGGCTGGCCTTATTTAAAACCGGACTAGTACTCATAGAAAAGATAATTCATTATCAAATCGTTGTGAATTTGACAGTAAATTATCATGATTGACTTGTTGACAATGAATTATCGTAATTGGCTCGTTGACAGTAAACTGTCATGATTGATTAGCTTGTTGACAACAAACTATCATGATTGGCTTATTTACAGTAAACTATCATGATTGGTTCGTTGACAATAAACTATCATGATTGGCTCGTTGATAATAAATTATCATGATTGGCTTATTTACAGTAAACTATCATGATTGGCTCGTTGACAATAAACTATCATGATTGGCTCGCTGACAATAAACTATCATGATTGGCTTGTTGACAATAAACTATCATGATTGGCTTGTTGACAATAAACTATCATGATTGGCTTATTTACAGTAAACTATCATGATTGGCTCGTTGACAATAAACTATCATGATTGGCTTGTTGACAATGAATTATCATGATTGGCTTGTTGACAATGAATTATCGTTGCATCTAGGAAAAACAGAACTTTTCGGTTTCAAAAGGAAAATTAAATCAAACACTAGTGGATAAATTTTAGGTTTCATGTAAATGCCAAATTACTAATTCGTATTCGGCTTAAAATACTTCGAGGTTATGGTAGACAGAGTTCGATTTCTTAATCAGTTTAAAACTTGTAACAAAGAACCCAAATAAAATGATCCTTTTAGAATGCGACAATGATTATGCACGCCCGATGTGGAAGCAAAGCGTTTGTCAACTTAATTCCCTTAAATCGTACATTCAAAAATCTTTAATTAAAAATGACCACAAGTCAGTATCTGCGCGAAATTTACATCATAAGTAATAGACTAACAAATATGGCAGTAGATCAGGAAATTCGAATTTCATGACCATTATACTTTTTTTTCACGCACACATTATGCATTACGAAGCGAACGATACACACCGAACAACGAAGCCGACGTCATTTACACTGAGTGGACTTGCTAATTTTCTCATTTGTCAACCTTTTAAAGTGTACCCTGAACGAAAAACGATATTCAAATATGTTATTCTTTGTAACCACCAAAGAAGAACGTCGCAAACCGCACCAAAAGCGGTTAGCCGAGTGCCGAGATATCGCACATCGAAGTACGCGGTTTGCACCTGTCGGCCGACTGCTAATCAGCGTATCGGTCAGTCACGCTGATTTGGAACTCTTCAGTCTATGACGTCACAGGTTGAACGAAGTAACTGATATGGTGGCCAGTAGCATAGAGGACAATGTGAACAGTATCAGCACAAAAATGTCTGAATTCGATCTGGACATGAGATTTGAGGTTGTTGAATTTGGCGAATATTGCCGACAAGAAGTCGGAATCCAAAGATATCAGTTTGAGTTTAAAAAAAAAAAAAAATAGTGAATTTGACTCTGAAAATGACCGCTTGGTTAACACAGACTAGTGTAACAATCGGTCAATCACCAATAAATGTATATTAGTTATGTGTGTAGCGAACTAGGAAATAGACAAGTTTTATGTGTGATGTGTTCCAAGTTACCTAGAGTAGTTAAAGCTATACGCTATAGTCAGCCAGATCTATGCGAGTTGCTTCCCTTAGACTAGTAGTTAATTAACCCGTTTAAGGTTAACGGCCTTCATTCGTTGTCAATGTAAAATGTCCATGACTGACTTTCAGGTGCTACCGTTTTAATTAGAAATGACGTTATAGGGTTTTAGAGACGCCCATATTTCGGGGTAAAGGTCAGGATTGGTCAATTGACCACATCGTCAATTTATACATATAAATTAACTCTCAGGGGATATAAAAAGACTTGCGCGTTTTGCATAAGTAGTTTTCCAGTAGTTGTTAGACTAAACGGACCTGAGTGCCGTTTGGATGTAAATAGTGTGTGAACTGTTAAGTGTGAATGCGCCGGCGATAGTGTGGAAGATGGATGAAACTTCATTGGATTATATTGTACCTTCGGGATTTTCATGTGGATTAATAAATATAAGTAAATTTTATATCCTGCGTTGAATTATGTTTATCGCACCACAACCATCCCAAAAAGAACTTTCACGTCCCGTGTTTATGGAGAGCGGACGTTACATGTGTTTACCATTTCTTACTCATTACTAAAGAAAGGAACACAGCATCAACATTTTTAAATAAAATAATGTGCCATTTCATTCGCAAATTAATATTCAAATAAACATACCAACAATACAACAGTTCTGGATACTCTGGTTTGTGAGAAACGACGATACACACGTACAGTAAATGTATGCGTTATATTCTATACAAAACCCGCTTCTAGTCATGAAGGACACTTAATTCAGAAAGTAATATACGTATTATAATCATCAAGATCTACAATAGACTAAATCTCTCCCGTATGAATACCAGTGTTGAAGCCTACAACAAACTTCTACATATACAGATTTTATCCCTTATTTTACATGTCATGGTCTCAGGGATTACGGACGATTAAATGCTTCAGAGAGATATACGTTATATACGACAGTTGTCAGTGATATTATATAAAAGTGATTCGCAACAATTATAATATAATTGATACTTTCTGTACAGGTACATTATAACATACAATTTAGTTCATCGTGACTAATCATAATTAATACTAAAACTTATAAACTCGCAATGATTTTAGTGTATGATTTTTTTCAAATTTTATTTATTTTTTGTTATTTTTTTTTTAATTGTGTCATTATCGTGAAGTGATCGAGATACTTGTGGTTTTGCCTTCCATTCGTGTGTCGCAAGTCATATCTTCACTTAAAAAAGGACTTTTAAAAGATGTATAAACATGTTCGGAGAATTACGAATTCTCAAGTTTGAGTGGGTTAGTATACCGCTAAACAATTACCAGGTGTGAAATTACGGTCCACAAGCTCGTCACACCTGTCACTGCACCACAGGTGTCTGTGATTTCTGGTGTTCTAATCGGCACACGCCGATAATTGCTTGTGAGTTCACGCGTTTGGTTTCTATGCACTTCAATAAAGTTCCGAAGATATGCTTTTACAGGTTGTACGTAAATTGAGCTTGAATTTTATTAAGAATTGCGTTTATACTATAGGAAACACATTTTCAAGTTGTTGAAATCAAACACGTTATTTTTGGAATTCAGCGAGTTTCGTTTTTCTTACAAGCGAAAAAAAATCGTATCTCAAAGGTTTGTCTATAGAATAATTAACCTAAGTTACCTCATTATACCCATAATGTTGAAAATTTACTCTATGAATCTTGTCCGGGAGTTACTAATCTTTCTTGGGCACGTTTTAATTTCGGACAATTATCCAAAAATCACAAATAACGGTATCTTCAAGTGTATTTGCAACGTATTCATTGCTGTTTTGGCTGATAAAAATTCAAAATGTTCAGCATTTATTTCACATCGTGTATGAATTGCATTTTAAACTTCTATTACTAGAAGTATTATAACCGAAATCAATACTCATTTGTATGTAACAACCCGGTAATGCCCTCATAATAAAGGCTATATGATGTAAGTCGTTATTAACGGCCCGTTATTCAAATGTCAAACATGTTACAACGACCCGTTAAAATAAAAAAAATATTTAAATATACATGTTATATACGACCTGTTATAATAGAAAATAAGTAAGATGATACACGTTGTATTTGGCCCGTTATAATAGAAAATTGGTAAGATGTTACATGTTGTATATGGCTCGTTATGAGAGAAAATTAGTGAGATGCTACATGTTATATATTGCCCGTTTAAAAAGAAAATTATATGTCCCTGGTTTCGGTAGCACTTATTATTAACTAATTCACAAATATAACTCAGAGAGTTTATTCTGCACTTTCATTTTTGTTGTCTTATTCGCATTAATTATAGGCACGTGTTCACGTTTGTTCCTATATGGCGGTTTCGATCGTGTTCAACCTGTGACGTCACAGGTCAGAGGTCATTCGGCTTTGGGCTTCAGGTGTGTTTTCGAGAAAAATCGCAATTACTCGGTAATGGGTCGGCCGATTTTGATGCGGTTTTCTGCATTCTTGTTTATTAATCAATACCAATAACATATTTAAATATAATTTTTCGTTCAGGGTACACTTTAAACCAATTTGATTGGTCGATTCATCCATGACTTTGGCATGGGGTTTACAATCGAAGTGACAGATAACTACGGCAATATTCAGATGATATCAACAATAACATTTTTGGATACGTGTGGTTGGCAGTTGTCATGTTTAAAATGAACAATTATATAGCTTGTTTTTATTTCGGCAAAGACGAGAATATTTACTGAAACGGACCACACGTGAAGCGGACTTGCAAATACCGAAACGAAGAAAAATGGGGCTTAATCATAATATAAATTGGCATTATTTTCAGAGGATTGACCAAAATATATGTTTTGCAATGCCTAATTGTATCATATATAAAATATTAGAGGTTTATTTGACCGAATTTTAAATTAATTATTCATTTGCAAATTGTGGCCCGATTGTCGTTATTAGAGTTGAATTACCGAAATGGCCGATAGTGGACCCAAAATCGATATTTTTACGAGAATTTTTTTTTCATTTACCTGGAAGTATTTTGAAATAATTTGCAAAATACCGAATTCACGACCAAATTTTCGATTGTGACGAACTAATGAGACGGTGTTAAGTTCATGTTAAGTCAATCTGATTAAAATCAGCTGTTACACGGCTACGTTTACTATGCACTACCTCAACTAAGCAATTTGTTTTAAAGACGGAAATCCGGATTATCTAAAAACAAATGCAAAAATACTTGTGATATTCACTTAATTTGATATTCAGCCGTTAATTGTTATCTGTAGTTTTATAACTTCTTATACATTGTGATTGATACTCTATATAATATTGCTGTGGAACTTGTGTTATTTTTCAAACAAATTCATTTTAATAATTTGTTAATTTAGAATTTTCATCAAGTCATGATCAAGACTTGAAATTCTCACTACACCATACTTCAAACACGGAGTAATCAATGAATTGATAAACTGAAAATTGAAGTCAAGCAAATGAGTTAATATTTACTTTAAATATTTTTTCAATATACAACAAATGTTCAGATGACTATTTGTGCCATGCTGTTACAAGATTTCAGTTACAATTCTAAAATTGAATTAGTATGTAAATATATGTTATCCTGTCAATATCCACAAAGCGAGTGTAGTCTACTGTACTCAAAGTCATGCCAGTAGATAGCGGCACATATACTTACTGCTTACATCTAGTGCTTACTTGTGTGAACTATAAATCAATAACAAAATGGTTCATAAATTTCTATATATGACTTCACAAAGTATGTGGTGTCTGAAGATCTGAATGAAGTTAATGAAAGATGTATTAAATATTTTTATGAAATATTCAAGTCACAGATCATTCTCTTTTAAAAATATTGATTTCAGGTCCATTTTGGTAATTCAACTATGACGGCAATCAGGCCTTGAATGGCGAATGACTACAAAAATTTTAAATACGTCTCGGTCAAATAAACCCCTTATATTTTACATATGATTAATTTTGACATTGGAGAACATATAATTGTGTCCATTCTCTAATATAAGCACTGGTAGAAAGTACAGAATAGAGCTTCATAAATATATTTTCATTATTATTTTTGATTTGTGTTTTGTTTGTATATATATCATGATTTGTTTAGGGGTTTAAAACTTTATACCTTCATGTCAATTTTTCAGTAAATAGATACAAATCTTTCCGGAGAACATAAGCTTCATTGGGAGTATGATTTCATACAATGCGCTCGTGTCCAGGCTCAGAGTTCCGTCAGAACAGTACAACACGTACTTTTGGTATCTACCACGGTATTAACGGTTTGAAAGACTGACACATTATGATTGAGAATTTTAAAGAGCATACCTCCCTTTAACCACAGCTGAGAAAGCAACATCGATATCTATGAAAATTGATTATAGCTAGATAGCTAAATAGTAAATTAATTACATGTATAGCGTTTTGGAGGAGTTTGACCAAACAACTTAATTGCCCGTGTGAGCTTCTACTGAGTCAGTGTAAGCGACATGCCAAGAAAACTTTGTGACAAAAAAGTACATATTTCAACATGTCTATTAAATCATTGTGATCATTGGCCCAAGATGTAAACTTGATATACATGTGTATATGATGTTTTTTTATATGGCATTATATCACCTAAATGCAAGGGCTTTATCAAATATTAGTCCGTGACATATTTACAATACAATAGTACTAGTGACATGATCAACAATTCAATTCAAACTTTATTTATAGCCGGTACATATTATAACAAATCAACATTGGCTCTCATAAGCTGTTAAAACTGACTCCAACCGACTCCAACGCAATCTTGAAAAAATAAATACTTTTGTTTGTTTTTGTTTAACGTCCTATTAACAGCCAGGGTCATTTAACGACGTGCCAGGTTTTGGAGGTGGAGGAAAGCCGGAGTACCCGGAGAAAAAGCACCGGCCTACGGTCAGTACCTGGCAACTGCCCCACTTAGGTTTCGAACTCGCAACCCAGAGGTGGAGGGCTAGTGATAAAGTGTCGGGACACCTTAACCACTCGGCCACCGCGGCCCCTATGAAAAAATAAATACACATATTCTGCAACAACCAAATGTCGATAACAATGTGCCATGACATAAATGTGTCATTAAGTATTATTTCCTATTTGTTTTAAACATATTCTATTATGTTTCCAATAACTTAAGCAAGAAGATTGGACACAAGTTATATATATTTACATCAATATGGTTATATATAGACAGTATCTAGCCAAACAATAAAAAAGACTTCAGCAGGAAAAATGGAGACAAAGGAAGTGCAAGGAGGATCCATTTAACGGGCGGAGTACTACACAATGTACTACACCAGCATATCACATCACGTGACTCGATCGTTCAATTTGATTTTGATGTAGTTTAAGACGTTTCTAAAATGTGTGGCATGCTTCTAACGACAGATTTACACTTTCTGGGTTAAACTATCAAGCCTCATCTTTGTCCAACTATCTAGAGCTTGTAAATCTCGATTTATGTAATTTTCTTTCTCTACAGTAAGTCTAGATGATTTGAAGATTAAGGTGTCAACAGCAAAAAGGCGTGACGTAGATGGAAAAACGCCGGCCATTAATTTAAACTAAGAAAAGTAACGGGCCAAGAATAGATCCCTGAGGTACTCCTGTTTTGATTTCATCGGAACTGTTATAAAAACTTTTGTGACTTATGTAATCATTACACCATCTCAAATGATCACCAGTTATGTCTCACATGACTTCAGTTTCGTTAATAACCCTAATTAACGTGCCAAACGCTATCAAAGGATTTAAATATGTCGCGAAATGAAAACTATTATGTTTCTTTTCTTCTAGTGCCAAGTGAATATTATTGGATATTTCTATCTCTTGATACACAGTTGGCTGGCCTTATTTAAAACCGGACTAGTACTCATAGAAAAGATAATTCATTATCAAATCGTTGTGAATTTGACAATAAATTATCATGATTGACTTGTTGGCAATAAACTATCATGATTGGCTCGTTGATAATAAACTATCATGATTGGCTCGTTCACAGTAAACTATCATGATTGGCTCGTTGACAGTAAACTATCATGATTGGCTCGTTGACAACAAACCATCATGATTGGCTCGTTGGCAATAAACTAACATGATTGGCTCGTTGACAATAAACTATCATGATTGGCTCGTTGACAGTAAACTATCATGATTGGCTCGTTGACAACAAACTATCATGATAGGCTCGTTGGCAATAAACTATCATGATTAACTCGTTGACAATAAACTATCATGATTGGCTCGTTGAAAATGAACTATCATGATTAACTCGTTGAAAATGAACTATCATGATTAACTCGTTGACAATAAACTATCATGATTAACTCGTTGAAAATGAACTATCATGATTAACTCGTTGACAATAAACTATCATGATTAACTCGTTGACAATAAACTATCATGATTAACTCGTTGACAATAAACTATCATGATTGGCTTGTTGACAATAAACTATCATGATTAACTCGTTGAAAATGAACTATCATGATTAACTCGTTGACAATAAACTATCATGATTAACTCGTTGACAATAAACTATCATGATTAACTCGTTGACAATAAACTATCATGATTAACTCGTTGACAATAAACTATCATGATTGGCTCGTTGACAATAAACTATCATGATTGGCTCGTTGAAAATGAACTATCATGATTAACTCGTTGACAATAAACTATCATGATTGGCTTGTTGACAATAAACTATCATGATTGGCTCGTTGACAATAAACTATCATGATTGGCTCGTTGACAATAAACTATCATGATTAACTCGTTGACAATAAACTATCATGATTAACTCGTTGACAATAAACTATCATGATTGGCTCGTTGACAATAAACTATCATGATTGGCTTGTTGACAATGACTTATCGTTGCATCTAGGAAAAACAGAACTTTTTTTTTCGGTTTCAAAAGGAAAATTAAATCAAACACTAGTTGATAAATTTTAGGTTTCATGTAAATGCCAAATTACTAATTCGTATTCGGCTTAAAATACTTCGGGGTTATGGTAGACAGAGTTCGATTTCTTAATCAGTTTAAAACTTGTAACAAAGAACCCAAATAAAATGATCCTCTTAGAATGCGACAATGATTATGCACGCCCGATGTGGAAGCAAAGCGTTTGTCAACTTAATTCCCTTAAATCGTACATTCAAAAATCTTTAATTAAAAATGACAACAAGTCAGTATCTGCGCGAAATTTACATCATAAGTAATAGACTAACAAATATGGCAGTAGATCAGGAAATTCGAATTTCATGACCATTATACTTTTTTTCACGCACACATTATGCATTACGAAGCGAACGATACACACCGAACAACGAAGCCGACGTCATTTACACTGAGTGGACTTGCTAGTTTTCTCATTTGTCAACCTTTTAAAGTGTACCCTGAATAAAAAACGATATTCAAATATGTTATTCTTTGTAACCACCAAAAGCGGTTAGCCGAGTGCCGAGATATCGCACATCGAAGTACGCGATTTGCACCTGTCGGCCGACTGCTAATCAGCGTATCGGTCAGTCACTCTTTAGTCTAAGGATATGGTGGCCAGTAGCATAGAGGACAGTGTGAACAGGAGCAACACAAACATGTCTGAATTCGATCTGGACATGAGATTTGAGGTTGTTGAATTTGGCGAATATTGCCGACAAGAAGTCGGAATCCAAAAATATAAGTTTGAGTTTAAAAAAAAAAAAAAAATAGTGAATTTGACTCTGAAAATGACCGCTTGGTTAACACAGACTTGTGTAATAATCGGTCAATCACCAATAGATGTATATTAGGTATGTTTGTAGCGAACTAGGAAATAGACAAGTTTTATGTGTGATGTGTTCCAAGTTACCTAGAGTAGTTAAAGCTATACGCTATAGTCAGCCAGATCTATGCGAGTTGCTTCCCTTAGACTAGTAGTTAATTAACCCGTTTAAGGTTAACGGCCTTCATTCGTTGTCAATGTAAAATGTCCATGACTGACTTTCAGGTGCTACCGTTTTAATTAGAAATGACGTTATAGGGTTTTAGAGACGCCCATATTTCGGGGTAAAGGTCAGGATTGGTCAATTGACCACATCGTCAATTTATACATATAAATTAACTCTCAGGGGATATAAAAAGACTTGCGCGTTTTGCATAAGTAGTTTTCCAGTAGTTTTTAGACTAAACGGACCTGAGTGCCGTTTGGATGTAAATATGTGTGAACTGTTAAGTGTGAATGCGCCGGCGATAGTGTGGAAGATGGATGAAACTTCATTGGATTATATTGTACCTTCGGGATTTTCATGTGGATTAATAAATATAAGTAAACTTTATATCCTGCGTTGAATTATGTTTATCACACCACAACCATCCCAAAACGAACTTTCACGTCCCGTGTTTATGGAGAGCGGACGTTACATGTGTTTACCATTTCTTACTCATAACTAAAGAAAGGAACACAGCATCAACATTTTAAAATAAAATAATGTGCCATTTCATTCGCAAATTAATATTCAAATAAACATACCAACAATACAACAGTTCTGGATACTCTGGTTTGTGAGAAAAGACGATACACACGTACAGTAAATTTATGCGTTATATTCTATACAAAACCCGCTTCTAGTCATGAAGGACACTTAATTTAGAAAGTAATATATTATAATCATCATGATCTACGATAGACTAAATCTCTCCCGTATGAATACCAGTGTTGAAGCCTACAACAAACTTCTACATATACAGATTTTATCCCTTATTTTACATGTCATGGTCTCAGGGATTACGGACGATTAAATGCTTCAGAGAGATATACGTTATATACGACAGTTGTCAGTGATATTATATAAAAGTGATTCGCAACAATTATAATATAATTGATACTTTCTGTACAGGTACATTATAACATACAATTTAGTTCATCGTGACTAATCATAATTAATACTAAAACTTATAAACTCGCAATGATTTTCGTGTATGATTTTTTTTCAAATTTTATTTATTTATTTATTTATTTATTTTTTTTTTAATTGTGTCATTATCGTGAAGTGATCGAGATCCTTGTGGTTTTGCCTTCCATTCGTGTGTCGCAAGTCATATCTTCACTTAAAAAAGGACTTTTAAAAGGTGTATAAACATGTTCGGAGAATTACGAATTCTCAAGTTTGAGTGGGTTAGTATACCGCTAAACAATTACCAGGTGTGAAATTACGGTCCACAAGCTCGTCACACCTGTCACTGCACCACAGGTGTCTGTGATTTCTGGTGTTCTAATCGGCACACGCCGATAATTGCTTGTGAGTTCACGCGTTTGGTTTCTATGCACTTCAATAAAGTTCCGAAGATATGCTTTTACAGGTTGTACGTAAATTGAGCTTGAATTTTATTAAGAATTGCGTTTATACTATAGGAAACACATTTTCAAGTTGTTGAAATCAAACACGTTATTTTTGGAATTCAGCGAGTTTCGTTTTTCTTACAAGCGAAAAAAATTCGTATCTCAAAGGTTTGTCTATAGAACAATTAACCTAAGTTACCTCATTATACCCATAATGTTGAAAATTTACTCTATGAATCTTGTCCGGGAGTTACTAATCTTTCTTGGACACGTTTTAATTTCGGACAATTATCCAAAAATCACAAATAACGGTATCTTCAAGTGTATTTGCAACGTATTCATTGCTGTTTTGGCTGATAAAAATTCAAAATGTTCAGCATTTATTTCACATCGTGTATGAATTGCATTTTAAACTTCTATTACTAGAAGTATTATAACCGAAATCAATACTCATTTGCATGTAACAACCCGGTAATGCCCTCATAATAAAGGCTATATGATGTAAGTCGCTATAAACGGCCCGTTATTCAAATGTCAAACATGTTTACAACGACCCGTTAAAATAAAAAAAATATTTAAATATACATGTTATATACGATCTGTTATAATAGAAAATAAGTAAGATGATACACGTTGTATTTGGCCCGTTATAATAGAAAATTAGTAAGATGTTACATGTAGTATATGGCTAGCTCGTTATGAGAGAAAATTAGTGAGATGCTACATGTTATCAGAGACATATATATTTTTGTGTGCGTTTAAAATTGACGATGTTTTGGTCTGACGTAATGGCTGCTTAATTACAAACTTGGACATCTCGAATAGGACCCAATGGATTTTCGAAAATACGGATAAATGACAACAATGTGCATGATAAACAAGACCACATTCCATAAGTATGATAGTTTTTGGTTAATGTGGTAACTTTTGTAGTGGCCTAAATAAAACGATGTGCTTTTTGTGTGCGTTTAAAATTGACGATGTTTTGGTCTGACGTAATGGCTGCTTAATTACAAATTTGGACATCTCGAATAGGACCCAAAGGATTTTCGAATATACGGATAAATGACAACAATGTGCATGATCAATAAGACTATATCCCATAAGTTTGATAGTTTTTGGTTAATGTGGTAACTTTTGTAGTGGCCAAAATAAAACGATGTGCTTTTTTGTGTGTATTTAAAATGACGATGTTTTGGTCTGACGTAATGGCGGATTAACCAGAACATGTCGAATAAAATTCACCAAAAAATTACAGACCAATTAGCCTCACAAGTACAATATGCAAAATTATGGAGTCCATCATTAGAGACAATATCATGGAGTATCTGGAAAATAACCAACTACTAAGTCCACACCAATATGGCTTCAGAAGCAAAAAATCTACAGTTCTCCAATTAATTGATATGGTTGACGAAATAACCAGGATATTAGACAACGGAGAGCCTGCAGATATAATTTATTTGGATTTCCAAAAGGCATTCGATACGGAACCACATCAAAAATTACTCAAAAAGCTAGAGGCAATTGGAATTAAAGGCAAGATTCTAAAATGGATCAATAACTTTCTCGTGAATAGAAAACAGAGAGTGGTGATCAATGGACAGACCTCTCCATGGACACTGGTAGTGGTTAGCGGAGTCCCTCAAGGAAGTGTGTTAGGGCCAGTACTATTTCTGATATATATCAACGACCTACCAGAAGTAGTAAATGCAGTGATAAAATTATTTGCAGATGACAACAAAATTCTACACAAAAGTGGATCAGTAAGGGAAAGAGACACACTGCAATCTGATTTGATGAAACTGGAGGACTGGTCAAATATTTGGCAATTACATTTCAATAACAGTAAATGTAAAAGTTTACATTTTGGTCACAACAACCCAAACCATGTGTACAAACTAGGACAAGAAGACATTGAACAATCAGAAGAAGAAAAAGATCTTGGTGTAGTAGTGGACAAAACCTTAAAATTCAGTAAGCATGTGGAGAAGGCGGTGAAAAAAGCAAATCAAATAACTGGATTGGTGAAAAGAACCTTTAGTCATATAGACAAGGAAATGTTTCTACCACTTTACAAATCCCTAATCAGACCCCATTTGGAATACGCAGTGAGTGTATGGAATCCTATGAATCAAAGAGACACAAAAATGATTGAGAAAGTACAACGGAGGGCTACAAAACTAGTGAAAGATATCAAAAACCAATCTTATCCGCAACGACTTAAACAACTTGGCATTCCGTCCCTACAATACAGAAGAAAAAGAACGGATATGATTCAAACATTCAGAATAATCAAGGGAATAGACAACCTCGAAAAAGAAGATTTCTTTGAAATGGAGAAAAACAGGAGGACTTGAGGACACAAATACAAAATTATGAAGCCCCAAACCAGACTGAACATCAGAACTCCTTTAATATAAGAGTAATCAATGACTGCAATAACTTGTCAGAGGAAGTGGTAGAAAGTGAGACAATCAACCAATTCAAAAAAAGACTCAACAAGCATTGGAAAGACCTGCTAATAAAATTTCACCCAACTTGTGTTTAAAGATCTACAAGCCAATATATATATAAAAGGAAAAAGAGGACTGTGAGACAATTTTTTTACAAATTCAAAATGATATTTATTATGTGGAAACTGTACATAAACTTTAAGAGGTGGAGAAATTGTATATAATCATAAAGAAATCCACGGAACCACAATAGTGATAATAATGATATATTTGATGAAAAACTTTGAATCAAGGACAAGGCGCAACAAGACGTTTTGATGAACTGAAATCTATTAAGGTGGTCAAGAGACGATAACGTCTAGCACAGACCGAAGCCAGGTGAACCAGGTGAATAAGTTCCAGTACATCGATACACACATGCGCAAAGACCGATTTACCTGTGCTCGCACGTGTTTGATATGGGACAGGGCGCTCTCGATGAGGGATATGCTTGAGTGGTCACGAATAAAGGGAGCCACCACTTGTACGGGGAAATAGCGATGTTACTTATCTCTCTATATATGTCTCTGATGTTACATTGTATTATATATGGCCCGTTATAAAAGAAAATTATGTGTCCCTGGTTTCGGTAGCACTTGTTATTAACTAATTCACAAATATAACTCAAAAAAAATATTCAGCACTTTCATTTTTGTTGTCTAATTCGCATTAATTGCAGGCACGTGTTCACGTTTGTTTCTATATATTTCCTATACGGCGGCTCCGATCGTGTTCAATCTGTGACGTCACAGGTCAGAGGTCACCAAAACGAGGTAATCGGCTTTGGGCTTCAGGTGTGTTTTCGAGAAAAATCGCAATTACTCGGTAATGGGTCGGCCGATTTTGATGCGGTTTTCGGCATTCGTGTTTTTTGACTAAACCGAATAATATATTTAACTAAATAATTTCGTTCAGGTTACACTTTAAAGCAATGCGAATAATTGTTGCTCAAATTAAGTGTTTTTTTTCTGTCATATCTGTATTGTAGTTAGACTTTTACCTAAATATGTATCATATTAATATTATTATCAATCTACATTGTTTTCAGTATCTCCCTGATAACAATTCTCAGATAAAATTCTCTACTTTTCATCAATATGTTATTTTGAAATCAACTATAATTAGCCTAGGTGATCCTGTTTTAACTATGAAACGGACTATAGTCTTGGTACTCTGACGTCACAGATGCTTCAATATGACAAGATGGCTACCACGGAGGGGTATGCTGATCATTGTTGTTCCCATGAACTTGTTGACTTATATTCAGTGAATTCCATTATGAAATCGTTTTATTGGAAATTGTCTTGCACAAATTGTCAACAGAAGCACAAATTTTGGAGCAAAATGCCGAAAACTAGCCAGGATGAATTTCTGCCTCGTGATCGCACATGACTTTGTTTTGGATTTTACACTGCAGTAGGCCCTTGTAGCTTCCCACACAACGAAGAAGCTGATGGTGTTTGGTCACATAACATGTCAGTTTCAAGTTAAATGTATATTATGATTTCCTTTTCTGAAAGTATGGGAGGGGAAGTTCCGAACATCCCTTTTATCAACGAGAATGTAATACACATGGCGACCTATTGCTATTACTTGTCCAAACTTCTTATTGGCAGTGACATGTTTATATCCCGAGTAAAATCATAGGTGCATGAGCTCTGGAACAAATGCACATATTTACCCGCCAAATTAATTATATATTGATTTATTTGTATATTGTATAATTGGGATTCTGATAAAACGTAACTTCCAGAACCCAGGAACCTTAGCTACCGTTGCAGAAAAACACTTAAGTTGTTTACATACATGAGCTCTGTACGGCACGTGCCTACATCTTGACGAACATATCTTACCGTGACGTAAAATGTTGTGGGATGTTGAAAAGTCAGTATTGATTAATATGTGACCAGAAGTTTTTGTTTTTATGTGAATAATACTTACCATAACGCAGAACATCAATCACTCAAAAAGATGCCATGGAAATGTTTGCGATTTTATGTCGCATCAATATGTTCGCCACGATAATAGGCATGTACCCTGTATAAAGCTTATTTCGCTAAACAAAGTAAAAACTAAACAAACTGGTCAAAGGTACAAGCAGATCCATTAAGGTGATTCAGTATGCTTGAGCCTAGAAAGATTTGAGAAATAACCCAAATGGTTTGTCATCAATGATGAACCCCATCCACAAATGTTTTGGAATAGTATATTTGTTAAGGGATATAGTTATAATAACAGAAACATTAAAAACAGATGAATGATGAAAGTGGTTGACCCTGTATTAAGATATCTTTGTATCTCTTTCTATCGTGTCAGGTTAGTGCATCGTGTCATGACCTAGGGTGTTTTTTGTACACTGTTTCAAATTCAGAATGTGATAAATTCTGGCAATTGATACATAAAAGCAATATTCTTGTCCCAGAATACATGAAAAATTTCAAAAATGTACTCTTTGCTTTTTAACTTGAAGAAAGGATTCCTATCACATGCTTCCTTTGGTTAATTAGAGACTCATTGTGCTCGCACTGTGTTTGGAGCTTTAGTTTCTGTTCTTTTCTTAATATACTGAAGTCAACAAAAAAAGGTCTAAAATCCTGGATGAGGTAACATCCTTCAATACAATATAAATAAAAAATCTTCTTTTCTTTGCAAAAACATTTAGCTTTGACCACAGGGACATAACATTAAAAAAACAATAGCTTATGTATTTCTTATTTCATTTAGTAAGATTATACATGTCCCTGTGGAATGACTGCCAAATTTGACTTGGATGTATTTCTAATTAATTTCAAAAGCACTCTTAACTTTATACTTGTTGAAGTTACATTTCAAATGTATACAAGTAAACTGCTGGGTATGCTGAACATCACATGATATGTTTTGGGATTGGTCAAAATTTAATTGTTGACAGATTTCGACCAAATGTGTCATACGGAGGTATTAGGGGATGCTGGACATCACTGGGTTTTGTTGCCATGACAACCAAGCTGAAGCACAAAGTGGCTTAGATTGGTTTAAATTCAATTGTTGGCTATAAATTTGGTGTACATGCATGGCCAAACATCGCTGTATAAGCGTTGCTGCCATAATAGCCATGCTGAAGCAAACTGGCCTCTTATTGGTAAAATTTAGATACTGTCCCATTTCAACTAAATTTGATATTTAAGGTGAATTAGGAATGCCGAATAAATATTGGCTTCTGATCGTGATCAGTAAGGAGATTTGGCATGACGAGGGAATGGTACATCGATCGTAATGGGCCCAACTTCCAGTTCAAAGGGCATATCATAATCATTGCTTGCTTGGTTATTATAAATAATGTTTTTGTCTGGATAGCAGAACATTAAAATAAGCGTAGGTTCCACTGTATAATGCAATACAATTTTTACATCAAATACCCAGCCCTACTACATAGTGAAATGAGCTATTTTAATTTGTAATGAACTGTGAATAATAGCCTTGTTGGCTAGTCAGCATGCATTTATTTACGTACTTTTGAGTTGTTATTTAGTAGTACTTTCAGTTTACTCCTGAAGAAATCTTTCCCAATTTTTTGTCCCAAAATGAGACAAAAAGGCCCTTTTCCAAATCAGTGAGAAAAACCCTGTGCTGAAGTACTGTATACAAAATGTACTTGTAACCCATTCACATCTGTATGAATTAACAATTTGGTGACTTGTAGAATTAGTTTGTTTTTTAATTCCTAAATGTTTCATTATCTTTTAGGTTGAACAGAGTCAGTAGGTGGAGTGACGACAACAAAAGTAGTCTAGACGCAGCTAAAGAAGCAGCAGCCAAAGTGAATACTATGCTCATTGCTAAAGGCAAACTCAAACCATCACAGTTATCTCAGCAGCACGGTAGCAAACAGATGAAGGTACTTAAAGTATAATGTGTTTAATTATCAAGTCTACTAAATATTTCGGGGTTCATTTCTGGATAACTCAATGCATGAGTATTATTACCTAAATCTAGTAAAAACTTGAGTATTATTACCTAAATCTAGTAAAAACTTGAGTATTATTACCTAAATCTAGTAAAAACTGATTAAGATTATAGCTTGCTGAGATGAAGTCAGTGTCAGCATCAGCGTGTGTAGACAGCTCTAGGTTAAAGTTTTTAGCTCGCATGGAACAAAGTGCCAGTGAGCTTAAATGCTATGGTGCATGATTGATCATGAGCATCCATAGTCCGTCCATTCATCAATTTCTTCAAGTTCTTCTAGAAAAATATAAGCAACTAATATTTTGCCAGGAGGTTCCTGTTGACAAAAACATTCAAATTTCCTCGTTTAAATGACCTTGACCTGTTTTTAAGGTCACATGGGTCAGATATGTTAAAACTTCAAGAATCTTCTTCACAAGTTCCATAAGGCCCAGAGGGTTGATATTTTGCTAGAAATAAATGACCTTGACCTATTTTCGATTTAGTGCTATGTATATATCCTAAAGAATCAGGATGCAAGTTATCTTGGCCTGTTTTCAAAGTCTCAGTTGTGAAATATGAAATGGTCAATAGTTTGTTATGCACATGACTGGAAACACAGACTTACCTACTTTTTTTTTTTAACAAAAACACCAAGAGAGGTAATTTTTGGCATTTCATTTATAGGTTCACCAATGCATCAATGAATCATATAACCTCTGTTAGAAATACTGTATACCATTTCCTTAGTGATTGTTAGAAATACTGTATACCATTTCCTTAGTGATTGTTAGAAATACTGTATACCATTTCCTTAGTGATTGTTAGAAATATTGTATACCATTTCCTAAGCATCACTAACATATTATGGTCAACATGAAAATTGGAAATAGTAATTTTGCCATAATTCCGAAATGTCCATGTGAGTGATTCAGGCCCTCTGGGCCTTTTGTTATAAAACAGTGTTGTGTTAATACTAATAAGGATACAGCTTTGATGTGTGTGTTCGTTGTGACAAGGTCTTTCCATTGGTACCTCATTTACTGACCTTGACTGTGACCTTTGACCTACTTTAAAAAAACTAATTCCGAATTTCAACCCATCCTGGGTGATCTGAGCTGTCTTCTGACTTCTCTCGTTTAAGGCTAGCACACTCTTAGTAATGAGAGACTCCATTAAAAATACTAACAATTGCTGTATCATTGATGCAATTACCCATCTCCTAACATGTGATGGTCACTCAGGCTTTATTACAGTATTTCCATGTCCTATCATTTCAGTGTTACTAGACAGAGCTTTCGGAAGTCTCCACTATTTTAAGGTTTTGATATCAAGAAAAGTGTTTGCAAGAGCATGAATGCTACAGCAAATTTTATTGAAGCATTAAATAAAAAATGATTACCTGATAACACATTGACCTTGTTTTGTAGGCCGGCATTGAAGCATTAATGATTACCTGATAACACATTGACCTTGTTTTGTAGGTCGGAGCTATAAACAACCTCGTGGTGGCTGAAGTAGAAATCAATGATGTTCCTATTGGATGTCGAAATATGCTCACTCGAGGATCTACACAAGAGGAGGTAACTTTTACACAGGAAATACTGCTTTACTCACAAATTGTAACTGACCTACTCCACATACGGCAAAATCAGATTAAATTGGATGAGTATTGAATGTCATGCAAAACATTCATGCCAAAATTGTTACAACCTTGTGATAAGTAGAAGGGCTGTATATTACTATTGGTGTATTTCAAATAAGAAATATTTTCCTATAATATATTATAAGCACTTTCATTATCTTTAACAGAACATATCTTATTTCCTTAGTCACACCATCCCTTTTTTTGCCAGATTTCAAAATTTAGTGGTGCAGCGGTATCTACTAGAGGGAGATATCTTAATCCAGAGGACAGGGCTAGAAACCTGGGGTCAGTATTTGTTAAAGTGTTTTGAATGAAGTTAGCTCATCACATGAATTCACAGCCATTTTATCATATAGCTATATACTACTACTAGTTTTGGTAAACTTGAAAATCAATTTTATATTGAAATAGTGAGCTCATAAAAAATTTAAATGTAATAAAATTCAGTAATTTCTTGTTTTAACCAGGACAGGTTCCCTTTGTTGTTACATATTATTTGTATCGTCAACAATTGAAATTATGAATATTTCAGGGTGAAAAACAATTTTGTGAAGGTTCAAATTAATCAAATCACCAATATGTATTTTTCAATTTCAGAGACCGCCCGTTGTACCTCTGTGTCCAGGGTCCTGTCCAAGAATCTGTCGATAGTAAGTCTCATTGCTAATTATCTTAATTAATTGATGAAATTGTGTAGGAGGCGGGTAAACTCATGTCAGGTTCTCAATGTTAAAGCAATTTCTTAAAATGCTTTTCTGTT
Source organism: Pecten maximus (assembly GCF_902652985.1). Classification (NCBI taxonomy): domain Eukaryota; kingdom Metazoa; phylum Mollusca; class Bivalvia; order Pectinida; family Pectinidae; genus Pecten; species Pecten maximus. The sequence continues at coordinate 5,017,693 of NC_047023.1, read as the reverse complement.
TGGTTTGGTTTCTATTGACAATGTTAAAGTGACACTCTCTGTTTCAGTGGCTGTTGGAAGGATCAATGAAATAATTACTAATGGAATGAAGACAAAAGGCACCCGATTCTCTCCAGCAATACGGCCGCCCCCGCCAATGCAGCGACCAGCATTTAACCAACCACCACCATTGATGTCGATTCCCAGTCTACCAGCTGGGGTTAGTACAGAAACATTTTCTCAAAAACTCTGTAAAATATTAAGTTGAACCTATGTTAATAACAGAACAAGTTCTAAATGTTCATGCTTTTAATATAAACTCATTCTAACACAGAAATTGTGTTACATGTTTAATTCTTAATCCTGGGATGAAGCCTAACAAAGTTTGCGAAAAGAAATTACCTTGAAGCACATTCAAGGTCACAGGGGTCAAAGTTGTTGAAAAACTGAAAATACTTCTCAGTTATTGAAAGGCCTTGAATCATTAAAGCAGTGAATAACAGGTGAGAGATAACAGCCCATTGGGCCTCTTGTTTAACAAGCCTTTCTCAATTCTTTTCAAACTACTAACAATTTGTCTGTGTCACATGCGAGGAGAGATTTTGCTAGACTTTGCATGCATCTCTATTTGTGCAAGTGGCATTAGGAGTTGATTTGTTTCACAAACCTTCACAAGTTATGTATGTACCTAGTCTGAGGTTTTAGTAGTATATAACTGAAATATGATATGATTTAATTTCATTTCAGATGATGTTCCTTCAGGAGAAACTATTTATTGGACTAGAACATGCGCCTCCAAACTTTGATGTTAAGGGCAAAACTATGGGGCCAGGGGTGAGTAGAATTAACAGTACTTAAAAATCAACACATATTACTGTAGTGATATCGATATCAAGGAATTCATTTATACATTATAATCTAAGTTGTTTCAAGGAAGATATGGAAAACATTTGACAACTAAAAAACATGTTATCAAAGTTGTAGATAGAAGATCAATGTTGACCTGTGTTCTTGTAGAGGTTGTATATGGGGGACAATTGTTTTTGTTTTGTAGGGATCCTACCTCCAACACATACAAGCTGAGACAGGAGCACGCGTGACACTACGAGGAAAAGGATCGGGATTCCTCGAGCCTCTATCTGGCCGGGAAGCATTTGAACCGATGCAGATTCATATCCAGTCAGTATCTTGGATTGAATATTTAAAACTCTGACTCATGACAAAATGGTTCAATTACAAATTCTATTTCAACATAAACATCTGTTTTCAAATTTTGATTAATGGATAATTTATGAAATATGTAGAAGTAAAAGGAAGGTTATGATAAATGATGTAGGCTAATGTGATAAAAATGATGCAATAACACATGCACAACTTACCTGTGCTTTGATTACCACCTGTACAACTTACCTGTCCTTTGAATACCTCTTGTACAACTTACCTGTCCTATGATTACCACCTGTACAACTTACCTGTGCTATGAGTCAAAATTTGGTCTTGAGCATGATTTGGCAAAGGAGATCCATTGTGGTGCAAATGGAGGGTGTGGCTACCCTAGGACATTAGGTTATGGGGGAGGAGGTAATTTAGGAGAATATCTTGAATCCTTCTTTCCATTTGATTTGAATCATGGTTGGAAGAGACAGTTCAAAATAAGGAATGAATTTGTAATGTAACTTGAATTGTGTAAGAGTATTTTGCCACGAATACTGAAATATACTGGTGAGTGATTCAGGTCCTCTGGGCCTTTTGTATTTGAATGTCACTACCAGTATATTAACGAAATCTATAAAACAGTTCTGCTGTTTGGTTCTGTAGTTTTAAATGATCAGTTCACTGTGATGAATGCTGTTTGTTATTTTTCCACAGGCATCAAAATGTTGTTGGACTCCAGCAAGCTAAGCAGCTAGCGGAAAATCTCATCCAAACGGTAAGTTTTATACATCCAGGAAAGTTGTTGTCCATGGTAGTGATTTATACATTTGATAACTAATCTTCATCTTTGTTTCATAAAATTTCTAGCATTGCCAATTTACACTTGCAGAATTTGAATCGTCTGGAGGAGTATCAAAAGAATGCATGTTATATTTAGGAATCTGGCATTGATGAAAATGTATCTTTAATAATTACTAAGAAATAAGATGTACTGTTCACTCCTTAACACAAATGCAAGTTTAGATTGGCTTAGGGCTTTAAACATGTGATATTGGTTATTTCCTTTTCTTGTAATTAATGAAGTAATTCATCTTTCAGAATTGTAGGGTAAGAGATTATTCCATTCCTTTCAGTTTTGATTACATACTAGATGATAGCATTTCCTTCCAATTTCCAGTAATAGACAAAGCGATGTTTAGGATGTTTAAAGATTCACGAGTAATGCAGGGAATCCAGAGATATTGATAAACTCACCTTATATTTATAGCTTCTTTGCGATTTTATTTCAGAATATGATTAACTCAATTTTTGATGCAGCAATATTATTTCAAATTTTGAATAATTACACTTTGATTTGTTATGTTGTAATGTATATCCAACAGTTAAAATTGTATATCTTGCATTATGGTATTATTTCTTCTTTTTGTAAGTGTTTCATACTTCATCATTCAGAAGAAAACTCAAAATTGTGCCATCTGTATAACAAAAAATATCTTGTTGTATGTTTTGCTATTTAATGTTTTGTACTAAATTCACAACTGTTTTGCAAGTTGCTTTTTAACCTGGCACATGTATTGACCCAACTTGCACAGAGATTTTTGTAGCGTTGAGTTTTTCAAGAAGTCTCAATTCAGCATTTTGAAAACTTATTGAAACAAGCATTATGAGACAGCAAAATGAAGCCAGTTCATAGAAATAAGCATTATGAGACAGCAAAATGAAGCCAGTTCAGTCCAAACTTAACCCAGGACTCGGTCAGGATGCAGAAATCTCTGGCACCGCACACTTGTCTAGACATTTGAAAGGCTACAAACACTGAAAGCTTTCTATAGTTTCTTATGTTTGGCTGCTTCTGTTTGGTGGTTTGGAATATGCTAACCCTTTTTAAAGGTTTCTTTTTATTGGTCCCCTTCTAGTGAAACTATAGGCTTCCTCCTCTCCGTCCATCTTGTACGTATGTATGTAACACCAAAGTTTATCAGCACTCCAGCAGCTTTATTCCTTGAGGAATTTCGGTCAAGCTTCACACTATGATAAAGGACAATAATATCTCTGACAAGTATGAGTTTCGAGGGTTTTGGGTCAAGGTCAAGGTCACTTACTATTTTGAGATGGGGCCAGTAGGGGATATGTATTGCTTAATCTATGCTCAGTAAGCTTGGGTAATATTTATTATTTTAAGAAGTCAGAGATATAATACATGTATCTAAATGACTGGTTTTGTCAATAGATTGAACATGTTTAAAGTTCGAATAATTCTGAAATAAGAATATTTATTTAGAATAATTCTGAAATAAGAATATTTATGCAGATGGCTAGATATTGTTTATTGTTTACACTGTCTTACTGCTGTGAAAACTTATTCCTTGTACACTGCCTTCTCGTTCACTGCCAGTAGACAAAGCTTTGCCAAGAGCCCATGTTAATAATTTGAAGTTTTTTTTGTTAATGTGCAGGTCATGTTCTTTGGGAATTGATTAAATCAGAATAAAGACAAACCATGTCACTACATCTAGACCATTGCTGTACTGTAGTTCAAACTTGGGTTGTGATATCTTGATAATAATTGTCTTAAATGTAAGTCTTTCATTAACTTTTATGAAAAGGCTCAAATTGATGATGAATATGGGGCTGTTTCCCAAGTTGAATTTGTTACATATTGTCATTATATATGTAGCCATGATATTATTCCTAACTTAATCTTAGATGTTAAAGGTTTGGGAGATCACTAAAACACAACTTAATCTTTTCCATGTTTAGGTTCCTCTTGCTTCCCAGTTCAACTTCGATTTTTGATCCGAAAACAAACCAACTGTGGCCAGATTGGATTTTGAGAATTGAACTTTATTGTCACTATTGAAAAGTACTGCAGGGATCTTTCTCAAAACTCACATCTAGGTTCCACCTGGCCTTGTCTTCAGATCATTGAGAAGAAAGAAGGGAAAAGCAGAGAGAATATTTGTCTGCCATAGAACCGATAAAGATCATTCAATTGTGGACTCTAATATCCCTCTGGGATCTCTTGTATACCTCCCTGTGGTATGGTTTGCAGTCTTGTCCTGAATTCTTGTCTTTATGGACGAATCTTGTATCCAGCTTGCAGCTTTCTATTGTATTTAACGCCCTATTTATTAGCTCATCAAAGCACTATGGTTATGGGGCATCATCTGTCGTGCATCATCCATAAACTTTTCTCAACAAATATTGATGGAACATGCTTGGAATGACTAAAGTAACATGTGTTAACCAAATATTTGTACATTTTAAGTGTAAAGGAACTTCAAGATGGCCGCCATGACTGCCATCTTTAAAGTGTAAATATAACTCCAATATCATAAGCTTCATGGTTATAAGATTTAGCATGAATGTTCAAGTGAAATTTCTGAACGAGAGTTGCTATTTCAAAAGTTCATTCAATTTACAAGATGGCCACCACAGCAATAATCACTTGATCATGATGAAATATGAAAAATTGCATAAATTTTTGTTTGTAGACAAGATAAACTCTAGACTACAGCATAATAAAGTCCACCTGATGGTGATGAAGAGTTTGATAAAATTTGGGGTTGTAACTAATGAGTGATTGATTTGTAATAAATTTGATTGTACTTTTTTATATGTGTTCAATTGTAAACAGGGCCAACTACGCTTAACTCTATACACTTTATATGTAGCTCTCAGGACTAGCTGTATAGCTGTATACATTGTATAAACCTTTAGAAATTACACATCCTAAAACTTTAAAATGGCTGAAATACCAGTGTATTGTACGTAACAAAAGTATGAGCAAAATCTCGAGAATTTTGTGTCCTTAACTCACCAGGATGGAAATATTAACTTTAATCAAGATAGGAAGGATTAAACAACCATAGTATTTGTATCGCTATATTGTAAACTTACTGAAATTGGTCTTGAAGTTAGTTAAAGAAAATTCACATCTACATGTAATGCGTGTTGTAAGGTGTAGAGGAGTTATTATTTGATCAGGTGAGCGTTAAGTCCTATAGGGCTATTGTTTTATGTTCAACAGCTTTACTGGCATTAAGATGTAAACAAAACGGACAGATATTTTGGAGCCACACAACCATTACAGTTAGCTAGGCTTTGCATGGTTGTTTTGAGAAAAGTTTGCCGCTAAAATCGGTTATCATTTTCTTTGAATTTGTTCTCATCAATAATGACAATGATATTGTTTATTAATCAAGTTTAACAGTTTGTTTTTTTTGTTGTTTTTTTTTGTGCCTATTTTGTTCTTTAATAACACTTGCTTCCACTAGCTCACTTCTTCTGTCTTATGTAAAACAGTTGTGAATTTACCTTTTATCGGACCAGGTCTTTTCCCTCATTTTTATCACCGTAAGAACTCTTAATGTCTCAAAGTCATAATGATTGGTTCGGTGTTTCAATGATTGGTACTTGTTCAATATTTCAATGATTGGTATTGTTCAGTATTTCAATGATTGGTATTGTTCAGTATTTCAATGATTGACACTTGTTCAGTATTTCAATGATTGGAACTTGTTCAGTATTTCAATGATTGGAACTTGTTCAGTATTTCAATGATTGGAACTTGTTCAGTATTTCAATGATTGGAACTTGTTCAGTATTTCAATGATTGACCCTTGTTCAGTATTTTAATGATTGCTACTTGTTCAGTATTGAAAAGAATGTTCAGGAATTGTATTGTTGACAATTCTTTAATAATTTTCATGAAACCAATTTAATTTGTGAAAGTTAATTGTGCTTTTAAGAGGGAAGATATCTATGATAATAAATCTATGGCTTGAAAATTAGGACAATTTTACAAGCAATGTTCAAAATATGATTATTTCAGTGAAGACTCAGTTATCGAAAAAAATTGTTAAAATTCAAAAAAAAAAAAAAATCAGAAACATGCAGTTCTTTATAGAATGATTGAAATATTTCTAATGATAGTTGTAAATTTAATTGATGATTGTTTGGCAGTTTGTCCTGATGATTCTGTATGCCTGGAGATATCAGTATGTACATGTAAACCTATAACATATCCTACATCCGCTGATGTAGAAATAAGTGAAATCTTCTGGTTTGTAGTCCAATGGAGCAGTAATCATGCCAGACCACTTATTCTCTTCTAGGTACAACACGATTATGCCCAGTTTCAGCAGGCATTGGTTGCCTTGCCGCCAACCATAGCCCCAGGACCGGCCACCATTCTCGCCGGCATACCACATCAGTGTAAGTGCCTCCCCAGCAGCTCAGGTAGTACGTTTCCATCTGCCATCAGTGGCAAGATGGCAGGGCAGCAACTGTTGCTATGGTATGTTTTATTTGTAGGTGATGGCTGTTCAGGATGATGAGAAGAAAAATGGTCCTCGGCAGGAATGTTGGGAAACATCTTGGACTTGTGGGATGTTGAGAACATATTAATTAGTTTTCTAAGTTTGATGTTCTGTATGTTCTTGGAGTACAAGATCAGATCAGTAGGAATAAAGCATGTTGTCAGTAGTACTTGTACTTACACTTCATAGGGTGCCAGTGAAGGATTAGAATCTTGTTTTTTATTATTCGTTTTTTGTTATTATTCCTCTCAGAAGTTAAAAAAAAACAAAAAAAAAAACAACATTTTCTTGTCAATCATCTGATGATAAAATGTTTTATACAAAAAATGTCTTTAGTTGACATTAGATATGATTAGTGACATTTAGAGATATTGGCCTCAGATTTTACATGGGAAAGGTTACAAGTTGAGAAATGTTTTTGTTAAAGAATCACTGTTAATTTTTTTTAAGGCTTGTACTCCTCGACATAGGGACTCATTTTATTCAATCTAGTATTACAGTTAAAGACATTTTTCCTTTAAACCAGTTTTCCCCCAGATCTGTGCCCGTCCATCAAGTATTAATTTTTTTTATCCAACATACAGATGTCAATCATTTCTCAATTTTTATTCAACATCTTTTAGGAGAAGTAAAAGTATGTATATGAAAAAAAAAATTGTACGATAAGAAGATTTTCTTATTGCAGAGTAAGTGATTTGGCCTCATAAAATGCCAAGACTTGATAATATTTTGAGATGTGTAGTCCATGATTTTTCAGAAAGAATGTCAGTGCTTGAGCTCTACATGAAATACTTATGATTTTGTTGTCGTTTAATGTCTTCTTTCAGTCTGTGGAGAAGAAATGAAGAAATTCTACAAAAATGAAAAACATTTTTTTTTTTTTAGAAACAAGGAAATGTCAGCAACAATTTATTTCTGTATTTCAGACAATTCGATCCTTAGATACACAAGAAGTGAAATCAAACTCATGATGTGAAAATGGGGATTTTTTGATAATTTTTGCAGCATTAACCACCACAACATATAGGGTATTCATAAGACTTGGTATTTAGGGAGAGTAAGAAGGTTGGTGTGCTGAAGCGATGTCACTATACTTATACTCCTCTCCTACAACAAAGTCTGTCTACAGAACATTCTCCAGGGCTTTGAGTGGTAACTGGAGGCTACTTGTCGACACACAGATTATCAGAGTCTAATTTTGAATGCAGAGGCTTGCGTTAAAACATCTTGTGTTATGTTTGTAATGTAGCCATGGCCACCTGAACTGGAAGCTTTCAGCCTAGCTGAAACAAAATACAAATTGTTTTCCCTTTTTTATTCAGAAATTGTATACATATTAATTTGAAGTTTCTTTCGACATGATCAGCTTATCTTGAGCTGAAGCCTATCATGAGTTCTTGGTGAAGTTGAAACTATCTGAAGACTACAGTATATAAGAAGTGTGTTTAAGGTAGAGAGTCCAATCTTTTATGTTGTGTTTAGGCGTTTAAGTTCAAAGGTTTCCTGTTAAGTATGTATTGAATTTAACCTGATGTAAACACAAAGACGAGAGTGCTGGCCTTTTGAGGAAGCAATCGATCATGTTTTGGATCGTTCTATAATTGTATCCTGTCGGCCGACATATTGGAAAAGCTCTCTGCTTACATAATCAAAAGGTACACAGATCAAATCTCTGTAAAAAAGCAAATAAAATAAAAAAAATAATTTTGAAACTCCTCTTTGTTGAATACACAAATCCAGTCGCTTGAACTCTCTACTTTCTTTACTTTAAAATCAGTATCCGAGACATTATAAAGTACAAGTGTCCTGTTGGTCAGTGGATTGTGTTAACATGTACGTAGCAGTTATATTTTACTGTGAGACCAGTTGTCATCTTTGATTTTGTACTTCAATGAAGGGTCCATAATCATGGTAAATGATCTTACAAAAAAATATCAAAGTAACAAAATACTTGACACAACTGTATTTGTTTTATATTTTGTATTATTGAAATTGTGATGTACCATTTATGCGTATGATAGAACTTGATTATATATGCTTATATTTTAATAACATACATATACAAAAAAGTACTTCCATGTTTTCCTATAATTTTTTTTGTGATTTCTTTTTTTTCAACCAGAACTTATAAGAATTTCTTTTTTATTCCTTCCTTCATTTTGACTGAAATATTTCAAGTTTCATTTAGATAGAAGGGTTTTTGAACATTTTCAGCCTTGAAAAAAAACTCAGATTAAACTGATTTTTCCTGGTTTGTTTAGTTATTGCAGACTTTGCAGTTTAATTTGTTTCTCTGTGCATATCAAAAGAAGATCTGTTAATGCAGACAGAAGGAAAAGAACTGCAGTGATATGTATAGATGTGCCTTGTAGAGTAACTTTTTTATCCAGACTTCTTTCCTTTGTAACATGTTATACAACAGCTCATCCATTGTCTGGCAGAATGAACAGATGTAATCTGCAGAAGTCTTCCGTCCTTGTTACCATTCCCCTAAATTTGATTTCTTTTTGTAATGGTGTCACAGGGAGTTGGTGTGCCATTGTTTATTGTATGTGTTTCTATGCCAACAGCAGCACCTCCAGGTATGATGGGCCAACAACCAGGAATGGCAACACTGACGTCCGTGGCACAGCCTCCGATTCAGAACCACCCTGGTATGTATACTGTAATTAGCTCCTATAGAAAATGTGGCTTGCTGCAGTATGTCAGTATTTTATATAGTTAACATAAAGGCAAGATTCCTACCACATTTCTGCAATATCCATACAAATTATGCTTTGGTCTTTTGGACATTTTTAAAGTTTTGATACTACTATATTCTGGTCAGTATATCAGTTGACAACCTCACTTATGCCATGAAGCTAAGACCAACTTCAAACACTGCAATATGAAATTTAGAGATATGGTGTCACATGAGTCATTTACTCTACTCTGTCTGTCAAAGCAAGAGATTATCAAAAGAAAAGTACAGAAAATATTATCCAAACTCTCAAGTGATCTTGACTATTGCAATTGTTTTTCTTCTGTGTCATCCCTCCTAAATGATGGTTGAAATTTCAATATGATGAGATGAAATAATTTACATATTATTGAAACTTCTTTAAATGTCTTTATGGTACTTTTAATCAAAATTGTGAATTTAATATCAGGTTTCACATTTTCACTTGTGGAGCTTGTGGAGGGGTTGAATTTTGAAAGTTTACCTGGTCAAAATAATAAATTAGGTATTTATCATGAGCAAATAAATGATACATGATGTATGAACATTTCAAAACATGGTTGACTGTTAAGGCTTTTATCAAGTATTTGTTAATCTTGTAGGTCTCCAACCTGTCACCTCGTTCTCTGGGCTAGTCAACCAAGTAGCTTCGTCTGTGGTGATGCCTTCCAGTTCTGCTCTTGCCACACCCACTTCAGTGTTCACAGCTGCACCAGGTACGTTTGGTGTGGAAGGCATGTATAGAGGATATCTAACAGTGTTTTCAGTAATACCAAATATATTTCACTCGTGTGGCTAATATTTAGATATTTTTCACGAGTGCGCAGCACGAGTGAAAAATATCTAAATATTAGCCACACAAGTGAAATATATTTGGTATTACTGAAGACACTGTTAGATATTCTGTTTATTACATTTTTTATCAACGAAAAACCTACCCCGTATGCTAACTAGGCCTACAGCGATAATTTGTAAACAAAAAATGTAGTTCCCCCTGTCCAGGTGCTGAGATATATGTCAGGCTTTCTGATTGGTCAATTATTTTGGTATTTTCTAATCATTAATTTGATTGGTCAAATCAGCAAAAGTGATATTTTTCACTAGTGAAAAATATCACTTTTATAGAATGCATATTTTTTGATATTTCACTGGTAAAATAAACTGCTATATATATAGAGGAGTAGAAATATACTCCGATTACAATCTCTTTGCCTATATCATTACTGCCCCACAACAAGATGTAGATGCCCTATTGTGTTTTGTTTGTTTTATTTACACAACACTTACCAACTGTGTCTTCTTGAAATTCTGTTGAAAACACCATATTCTATATTTTGGTGGTCACTTGTCAAGGTTAAAAGAAAAAAACATAATGGTTCTAAGTCTGAAAAATGGATAAATGATGATGTACTTGGTGAAATGCACATAACATGATAACCTGCAAGATAAGGTAAGATCATCACCAACATTTTTGACTTGGGCCTCGAAGGACCAAGGTGAGCTGAGCTTTTTCCGTTCCGTGGTGTCCGACCATCCGTCTGTCAACAATTGACTTCTTTTTAACCACTGATCATGATCAGAATTTAACCAAATATTGGTAGGAAGCATCCCTTAGCAACTGGGATTCAAATTCATACAAATGATGGGGGCTGGGCAAAAGGGAGCAAATTGACAGTATTGCTTTAAACAACTTCTTGTATTTTCAAAACTGTTGAGATCCCTAACCAATATAGCATTGCTGGGCATCTCAAGATAAACAGGTTCATGTTGTAAAAATAGGCCCTGAGGTCTTTTCCCACCCCAAGGGACTTAGTTTCTTTGTTATATCTTTGAAACTGTTTAGATCCCCACCCAATAATCACATATAGCATTGCCTGGTATTAAGAGATGAACACAATCCTGATGTAAAAATAGACCCAGAGGTCTTTCCCCACCCCAAGGGTCTTAGTTTCTTTAAACACAATAATGTTCATCCTGAGTCTGGACTTCATTTCTGGGTTATAACTTTGAAGCAGTTTGGATCCCAACCCTATATAACTATATACAGCATTGTAAGACATCGACCAATAAAGCTAATAACAAATTTATCATGAACTTTATTTTGACATTTGGTCAAATCAACCAGGTGAGCGATGCAGGCCCTCTGGGCCTCTTGTTGTGTGTGTTACTGCAAAGTGCAGATTATGTGAGAGAGAAAAAATCAACTGTGACTATTTATACAATGTCACTGATTTTCTGAAGGACAAATTTTTGTGACGCACAATGATGTGTCAAATGTGTTAGGAATAAACAAGTTTACAAGCTGCTGTAAGCAGTGTGAAAGAGGAAGACTCAATGGGTGCTTAGATGTTTACTTATCTTTCTGATTTTTCTTTACCAATAAAAAATGGGACAACATTACGGTATCCTTTTATTGTGTTGTCCTTTATATCATAGTAAAGTCATTAAATTTCTCTGATTTGGAATTATTTTTGATATCTGGTTTTTTAATGCAAATATTTGTAGCATGCTGTTGTATTTATGGATATATCACATTCCTTTTAATTGAGCGAGAGAGAGAGAGAGAGAGAGAGAGAGAGTAGTCTTCTTAATGAATTATCTGAATACCTTTTGTGCAATAATTGACAAACCTCGATTACATGGTGTAATTGTCATTACCACTGGAATTGTTTATATAAACAGGTACATCGGTTACAGGGGCACACCCACCTCCTCAGATGCTGGTGCAGACTACAGGCCCTCCGCCACCCCACCAGTTGACCACCCTGGCCCCCATGGGTCCACCTCAGATAGAGGCACCGGTACCTACGACAACCCTTGTCACAACTGTGCAGCCAGAACTACAGCTGGTATCCCATTCCCAGCCAGTCCCCATATGGGCTGCCCCACCTCAGCCTCTCCCACCAAGCTCAATATATGCCCAGGTGAGACATCATTCATCATTTCATGTTCCAGTTTCTAATTCAGCATTAACATCATACAATTAAGACAATGTCTTATGCTTTTCATCCTCAAACTAATTAATACTCAAGATGTGAGGTACTGAGGACTTTGTGTGAGGTACTCAGGACTTTGAGCATGTGGTCTCTCTGGTGGGGAAGGTAGGATGTTACAGGGTGTTCTTAAAGACTGTGGTCGATAGAGTCAGGTTTCACTGTGACTGCACCTGGTGTTTTTCAATGAAAATAAAAGTGGATATATCAAATAGATTTTTCTTCATTTCAGTTTTTTAATGACAGGTTGAAATTTTCTTCATTTCAGTTTTTTTAATGACAGGTTGAAAATTAAATTTATTGATGAGAATTTCCTTGACATGTGTAACGAGAGGATTCATTCCTTACAGGTAAATGGTCAGTCGAGTCCTGCTATGAGCTTTGCAACTTCGGCACCTATGATTGTGACCACTGCGTCGACGTACACATATTCACCTATGCCTCGGGAAGAACCAAAAAGGAGATTTACTGAGGAGAAACAGGAAGAGAAAGTGCCAGAGAATTTACTTGGATATGAGGTAACCTTCAACACTTAGTAAATCTGTAATGACTCTGTTCACTGTAACGACTCTGTTCACTGTCACGACTCTGTTCACTGTCACGACTCTGTTCAATGTAACGACTCTGTTCACTGTAATGTTCACTGTCACGACTCTGTTTACTGTCACGACTCTGTTCACTGTAACGACTGTTCACTGTCACGACTCTGTTCACTGTAACGACTGTTCACTGTCACAACTCTGTTCACTGTAATAACTGTTCACTGTCACGACTCTGTTTACTGTAACGACTGTTCACTGTCACGACTCTGTTCACTGTAGAGACTGTTCACTGTCACGACTCTGTTTACTGTCACGACTCTGTTCACTGTAACGACTGTTCACTGTCACGACTGATCGTCATAAAGTTTATGTGTAAATCTATTGGACTCACTTGGACACATGAACAAATTCAGCATTTATACTTTTAATACAGACAGACTCAATTTGAAACAAAAAACAAAATTTATTTTTTTAGCATGGGCCACCTCATCTGACCAACTTAGTGGTTCAGGGACCCCCACCCCCGAACACCTCTATGCCACAACAACAACTGCAGATCTCTCCCCCTCAAGGTGGGGAAGTCCCACCCATGGGAATGCATGGTGTCCCCCAAGGAATGCCTATAGCATCCATGGCACCACCTGGATTACCTGTTGAGGAGAATAGGTAAGTCTGTCTGATATATGTAACTTTCACTTTATAAGGAGAGTTTTATCCCAACTTTTGGTATCATGCATCTTATTAGTCCCCTACTAATGATAATAAGGAGGGCTACAGTGTTCCTCTCGTGTCTTGTATGGACATCAAATTTTGTCAGTACTCTAGTGGCTTCATTCCTTGAGGGATTTTGATCAAACTTCACATAGTGATAAAGGACATACACATACGCACACACCACACGCATGCATGTCGCACACACGGGAGGCCGTCCTTAAATGACCTTAGCTGTTAATAGGACGTTAAAAAAAATAAACCAAACCAAACCAAACTATCGCAGAAAGTTTTTGAGTCTAGGTCACCATTGCTATTTCTAACCTACCACCTAATGATGGTGAGCTATTCAAATAACTCTACATCCATGGTTCGTCTGAACAATCCTTGTTATGCAATTTCTTAAAATGTACTGGCGGGATATTTCTCAAACTTCACATGTAGGTTCCATATGTATCTTTTCACTGATGAACAGTTTGCTAAGACATTTTGAAGCAAAGTTGGTCAAAATTAAATAAGGAGTCAAAAGGTCAAGGCCACTGTGTAAAATATCAGGGTCAAAATGTATCTTTGCTAATGAACATTTTGTAAAGACTTGTTTGCAGACATCATGTATATATTATCTAATTGAGTCGGTATGATAGAAGTTATATGACACAACTGATACGGTATTTGAGTGTGACGTTTCAATGACTACACTGTCACATTCATCAGACTAATGACCAATGTGAAGTGACTAGCACTTAGTGATTGGAATCAAATGAGTTTTTTTTTGTAATTTACCTTTTCCGATCAATTATCAATTATAATCAGATTTTGTTAACTGATGGTAAATTTTGTGAAAAAAATAATGAGCTGGTCCCTGGATGACTGTTCTAATTTTCCATCTTGTCATATTATTTTTGATCTTGGTGTTAACTAGGATCATGATAGAGACGAAACATCCTACACAGTCGATCAAGTCTATTACCATCTGATGATCTCTGACACTACATGTCATTAGTCTGATGAAGGTGACAGTGTGGTCATTGAAAACGTCACGCTCTTAAATATCATATTGGTTATATATCATATTTACATTACCAACCTGAAGAAAATGTTCCAGAAAATGTTATATATGTTCTTTTTGCAACTTGAAATATTATGATTATGTATAAGAATAATTTTGCAAATTAGATAATGCACTATATAAATGTTGTATATTATCATTAATACTCAGTATGCGTATTTACAAAATTGATCTGTACTTACCTGGTATCTTGGAGACACATTTGAGATAACTTTATTGTTTACTGTCAGGAGTCTGATTGGAGGTGGCCAGGTCAATAGCAGTGGCCTACAACAACAGTCGCCACACCCTCCCAGCTCACCCCACCCCCCAGGTCAGGAGCTATCGGACCAGGACAAGAAACTGATGCCACCTCCCCCACTGCCTGGTAACGCCTCTTATTACAGCAACTTTAAATGGACCTTCTTGATTTGGTCTCCTCCTGAATCTCGTACTGATTGATAACTGTTCCAGTAATGACATATCTACCAGTCAATGTGACCTACACTTGAGTTTAAGTCTGTTACTCCGTCAATAACTACGATGTTAAAGTCTGTCAATAATTACGATGTTTAAGTCTGTCACTCAGTCAATAATTACGATGTTTAAGTCTGTTACTCAGTCAATAATTACGATGTTTAAGTCTCGGTCAATAATTATGATATTTAAGTCTGTTACTCGGTCAATAATTACGATGTTAAAGTCTGTTATGTATAATTACGATGTTTAAGTCTGTTACTCGGTCAATAATTACGATGTTTATGTCTGTTACTCGGTCAATAATTACGATGTTTAAGTCTGTCACTCTGTCAATAATTAAGATGTTTAAGTCTGTCACTCTGTCAATAATTACGATGTTAAAGTCTGTCACTCAGTCAATAATTACGATGTTTAAGTCTGTCACTCAGTCAATAATTACGATGTTTAAGTCTGTCACTCTGTCAATAATTAAGATGTTTAAGTCTGTCACTCAGTCAATAATTACGATGTTTAAGTCTGTCACTCAGTCAATAATTACGATGTTTTAGTCTGTCACTCAGTCAATAATTACGGTGTTTAAGTCTGTCACTCAGTCAATAATTACGATGTTTTAGTCTGTCACTCAGTCAATAATTACGATGTTTATATGCCAGTTACTCAGTGATAGTGAGGTTTTCCTTGAGTATTAATCCATGATCCTTAAAGCCAGCCATTTTGTCTTCAGGAATGAACTTAAAGAGACAAGGAGGTGAAAGACAAGGTGGACTGGACAGGAAAAAGTCCAAAGGAGCTCTAGGTAGTGTTTCTGGTGAGTTGTTTGTTTGTCAACAAAGAAGGTAAATTAACACATCACATTAATCTACTGATTGTATGCAAAATCTTCATAGTCTTTGATTAAAAAATAAATCATTATCAGTTTCAAAATACTTTAAAAGTTTATTTGTGGTTTGGAATGCTAGTTATTGTGTGTAAACTAATGAGATGTGTGATTGTTGTAGCTTACGGGTCAGACGAGGATGATGATGACATCAACTCATCAATGAAACAGCAGCAGAAGGAGGCTCAGAAGTACCAATACAACCAGTACTCCAATGCTCCCCAGATCTATCAGCAGGCTGCTCCCGTTATCGTTGGAGAAGCTCACATGTTACCTCCACCCCCTCAACAACAGGGTCTGCCTCCGGGCATAGAACAGCACATCCTGCCTCCCCAACAACAGGGCATGCCACCCCCGCCCCAGCAACAGGGCATGCCACCCCCGCCTCAACAACAGGGCATGCCTCCCCCACCTCCTCCACAGGAACAATTTCCCCAAGGACAGTATCCTCCCCTCCCGGAGTCTCCAAACGCTCAACAACAACAAGAAATAATGCAGATTAACCAAATTCAGCACCAAGTGCCCTTCCCCAGTCAGCCGCCCCCCAATCAGCCTTACCCACAGCCCCAGATGACAGGCAATCCACCCCAAGACCAGGCTCACCCTTACCCCCAACACTCCTCTCCTAGCCCGTCTCCACAGTTCGTCAATGTCTCGCAGGCCATTACAGTGACTGGTCCCCCTCCTCCCATGCAGAGGATGCCCGGGGAGCAAATGATGCATCTTCAAGGTCAACGTCTGCCAACCCCAGAGGAGATGCCTCCTCCCCCACACCCAGGAATGGGCCAGAGGATACCACAAGAACAACTCCAGCCACCGCCTCCAAGCTTTGCTAATATGCCTCCACCCCCACCCAATCAGTCTCAGTTTGCCCCTCAGTATGCCCCCCAGAACCCCCCACAGTTTGCCCCCGCCCCTGGACAGCAATTCCAACCCCAGCAACCACTGCCACCTCCACCCCCACCAAACAGTGCCATGCAGCCACAGCCTCCATTACAATTCTGGATGCCTAATTGATGGGGAGGAATACTTCTCAAGGAGGAAAAAGCTGTCTCATCTGGTATGAGGATGACACATAGAGGAAAACTATGTGTACCGTTCCTGTAGAACGCCGAGGGAAGGGTCCATGTCTCTTACAAGGATTGGGTGAACACTGGATTTAGCGCCTAGAGAATGGTTTTTTGTGGAGAACCTGGTGAACATGTCACTGTTGTAATCCCAGGACAATGTTTGATCGAGATCGAGATGGACCACTTAGGAAGTGGATTGTGAAAGGATGCTATGTCCAAAAAACGCTCGATACGGATGAAGAGAACCTGTCAAGTAAAAGAACAATGTACGAGGGTTTGTATGAGGTCAGAGGTGTCGTAACATAGTTGAACATGTCCTATGTTATGCGTGCGGACTCATTTAGAATAATTGATGAATGAAAAATATTGGCCTTTCATTACATAACTGTAAGAGCCGTGACACACACACTTGGTAGGACTTGCAATGGTGCAGTGGACAATGTGTCAATTCTGACCTCGTACCACCGACGCAGCGTGTCATGAAGTATATTGATACACACAGTGGACAATGTGTCAATTCTGACCTCATACCACCAACGCAGCGTGTCATGAAGTATATTGATAAACACAGTGTGTCAATTCTGACTCGTACCACCAATGCAGCGTGTCATGACGTATATTGATAAACACAGTGTGTCAATTCTGACTTGTACCACCAACACAGCGTGTCATGAAGTATATTGATAAACAGTGGACAGTGTGTCAATTTTGACTTGTACCACCAACGCAGCGTGTCATGAAGTATATTGATAAAAACAGTGGACAGTGTGTCAATTCTGACTCGTACCACCAACGCAGCGTGTCATGAAGTATATTGATAAACAGTTGACAGTGTGTCAATTCTGACTCGTACCACCAACGCAGCGTGTCATGAAGTATATTGATAAACAGTGGACAATGTGTCAATACAGAGTACAAGACTAACACTACTGTTTGCTATATAGACTTAAGTTGACAGTTGAGATCACCAGTGACGCTGTAGGTAGCTGCCATGTGTATCGTGGGGTAGAGAAGACGTACCTCTAGGGCTGTGAAGTCCTGATCATTAATCATATGTGTTCAATGACGCGCGTAACTGCTGAATTGGTCATGCCTTTTTTTGTTATTTAGAGTATTTATTTTTCATTAATCTGTCACAATGGAATGTCAGCGGACAGTATCATTGCTGTTGATGTGTTTTACTGCAGATCTTTTTATTCGATACCAAATTTAAAATGTTACATAAATGAAATATCCTGTACAAGTAACACTGACACAACCAGACCCGTCAAATTTTTATCCAAGACTGATTGTGTTTTTTTTCCTATTAGTTGGATGGTCCTTGTAAACAACTTTAATATTGCATAGGTATGTTGTAAACTGCTATACATGTACACCCTGTTCTTCCTGTTTGTACTTTGTGGTCCAAATGACCTACATGTAACAGTATTAATCAAGTATTTTGGATGTCATTTTCAAGATGTGTCAAAGTTTATATTGTTTTTTTCTTCCAATATTGCCATTTCAAGGGGATCAATCAGATGTTGAGCCTTGTATAGTTTACAGCACTCTTTATCAGCACCATCAAGTTAAAATGACTTTGAATTGCTCTACATGTATTTCCTGGAAAAAAAGTGTTACATTTTGTGAACTTATGTCATGGTGAGGCATCTGTTGTCTGGGGTCCAGAGTAAACTACTCATTTAAACAACTTCTCAATAATTAAAAGGCCCAGACCCTGATATATGGCATGTAGCATGCTGGGGTGAAAGGCTAACAAGTTTGTTAAAATGAATGACCTTGACCTGCATTCAAGGGCACAGGGGTCAAATATGCTGCAATCTTTACATGTAAACAACTTTTCAATATTGGGCTTGTAACTTGCTAGTTGAAAGCGCTATCAAGTTTGTTCAGACTGAATGAGCTTTACTTACATTCAAGGTCACACTGACACAGTTCACATGGTCAAATAAGAAAAAAAATCTTCAAACAACTTGTCAATAACCAAACTGCCCAATATACACAATTTCTGGAAATAAAACTCATAACAATCAACTATCGATGACTTTTACTTTACATAGCAATCTCCCACTTCTTTTATTAATGCCATGTGAGTGGTATATGCCCATTAGGCCACTTGTTAATTTGTTTTTTCAATTTTCTTACATTTTGAATTTTTAATAAAATGAGCCATTTCTACATATTGCTAATTTATTGATCTTGCAGCTTATTAAATGTTTCCTACTGAAAAACGTAATTGCATTTTAAATTAAAAATGAAAAGAAAGAAAAAGAAGAAATTGATTAGTGTCATGTTCAAATTAAATTTGTTATTAATATTTTATCAAGATGAAAGAGGTTCGTTTGAAAATTTATTAATTATCTGAACTTATTGTGATATAATTGAACAGTGTTTGAGAATGCTGTACATGTATATTTGTATGATATCAGTTGATCTTAGGGGAGTCAAAAACCTACTTTCTAGATTTTACTGCATGTCCTGCTACCAAGCTTATAATTACCAGGCAGGGTATATAAATACTAAAACTCTTTGGATTTACTCTCTTGCAAAACTCCAGTTAGACATTTTATCATTTCCTTATTGTGAAAACATTTGTCATGGGTTCTAACAACCTATGATCATGAGCATTTAGCAAATCAAATGCCATATTTTACCAACAAAATTTTTATTGTATGACAGTCCTCAGAATCGAATGATAAAAATAGGTCTGTTTTAGGCAACTTTTGTTTTAATTTGCTAGGTCATTGAATTCAGTATAAAATTAGAAACAACTTCTTCATTAAATGGCAAGTGCAATATTTATAGATCTTGTGATTTAATCTAATAATATAAGTATGTTTACAATATATGGTACAAGAGCTTATAGCCTATATATGTTAGAATGTTACATCCATGTTGTACTTTTCAGTACTTTGTGTATGTTATTACAGAGGTCCTGTTTGAAGGACAAAAATATTTTTTTATTTGTACAATGAGGGGCTAACAGGAGGAGGGAGAAATGGAGATAGATCTATAGGAGAAATGTATGTGGTGTGAGGACGTATAAATAATTATACAGTCACGGTACAGAAATATATATCTAAATGTGTACATGTTTTATGAAATAGGGAATGGTGTGTGGTGTGAGAGCCGTATAAATAATTATACAGTCACGGTACAGAAATATATATCTAAATGTGTACATGTTTTATGAAATAGAGAAGGGTACGAGAGGTATAAATAATTATACAATGTAGAAAGGTAAGGTTTAATGAAATAGGGATGTATACCAGTACTTCTTTCCTTTGACAATTTGCATTATGAATATTCTGAACATGCCATTGAAATTGACTATATAATGAAAATAAATTTAACTCCAAATACAAAATACAATGTATATATGTGAATTATGTATGACCTAGTATTGCTTCTGTATGTATATTGTGTATGACCTAGTATGGCTACTGTATGTATATTGTGTATGACCTAGTATGGCTACTGTATGTATATTGTGTATGACCTAGTATGGCTACTGTATGTAAATTATGTATGACCTAGTAAGGCTACTGTATGTAAATTATGTATGACCTAGTATGGCTACTGTATGTATATTGTGTATGACCTAGTATGGCTACTGTATGTGAATTATGTATGACCTAGTATGGCTACTGTATGTGAATTATGTATGACCTAGTATGGCTATTGTATGTATGTCCAGAGAACATGTAGGGTGACTTGTGAACATTTTATGTATGACCTAGTATGGCTAGGGTGTAGGGTGACTTGTGAACAGTTTATGTATGATTTGTGAATGTGGTGATTCTCCTATAGATTTATACACATTAAAATTGTCAAAACAAACTCTACCTTTTATCTTGTCCTTTAACAGTCAGTACCTGGTAGGTTTAACTGTCATTAACAGCTGTATGAGTAAATCAGTTTTCTGAGAAATGCGTACCAAGTATCTGGGTGATCGCCCTTCACCCATGATCCATCGTTCGTCCGTAAACAGTTCTTGTTGTCACTGTTTCATTTAATCCGATCTAAAAACAACATGGCCAACAGGTGGCCATCTTGGATTTTGACAGGTTGCTCCTGCTATACAGTGTTATATAAAGCTATTAAATGTTTTGAGGGAAGAATGAAAGAAAAGAAAAGATCGGTCTTTCGTTTTACTGATATGGATCATTCAATGGTGGGTGCCAAGGTCCCTCTGGGATCTCTTGTAATTATACTCCCGCAACGAAGTTAGGGGGGGTATACTGGAATCAGGTTGTCTGTCCGTCCGTCCGTCCGTCTGTCTGTAGACACATTTTGTCCGGACAACTGGTCACTATAAACAGGTTTTCCGATAAGAACCATAACTTTAAGTTTGTCCGGACAACTCCTCCTAAACTAAATGGCCGATTTCAATGAAACTTCACAAAAATATAGAGGACCATGTGTAGATGTGCATGCCACTTTCTTTTCTTTCAAAATTATGGTTGCTATGTCAACTGGTCACTATAAACAGGTTTTCCGATAAGAACCATTACTTTTAAGTTTGTCCGGACAACTCCTAAACCAAAGGGCTGATTTCAATGAAACTTCACACAAATATAGAGGACCATGTGTAGATGTGCATGCCACTTTATTTTTCTCAAAATTATGGTTGCTATGGCAACTGGTCACTATAAACAGGTTTTCTGATAAGAACCATAACTTTAAGTTTGTCCAGACAACTCCTCCTAAACTAAATGGCCAATTTCAATGAAACTTCACAAAAATATAGAGGACCATGTGTAGATGTGCATGCCACTTTTTCTTTCAAAATTATGGTTGCTATGGCAACTGGTCACTATAAACAGGTTTTCTGATAAGAACCATTACTTTTAAGTTTTTCCGGACAACTCCTCCTAAACCAAAGGGCTGATTTCAATGAAACTTCACACAAATATAGAGGACCATGTGTAGATGTGCATGCCACTTTATTTTTCTCAAAATTATGGTTGCTATGGCAACTGGTCACTATAAACAGGTTTTCTGATAAGAACCATAACTTTAAGTTTGTCCGGACAACTCCTCCTAAACTAAATGGCCAATTTCAATGAAACTTCACAGAAATATAGAGGACCATGTGTAGATGTGCATGCCACTTTCTTTTTTTTCAAAATTATGGTTGCTATGGCAACTGGTCACTATAAACAGGTTTTCTGATAAGTACCATAACTTTAAGTTTGTCCGGACAACTCCTCCTAAACCGAAGGGACCGATTTCAATGAAACTTCACACAAATATAGAGGACCATGTGTATAGATGTGCATGCCACTTTTTTTTCTTCAAAATTATGGTTGCTATAGCAACTGGTCACTATATTACTGGGTTATCTTATTTAGCCTCTAACTAACAGTTCCAATTCACCATTGACTCGTGCAGATTGCGGGGGTATTAGTCAGCCATCCTGGTGACAGTTCTAGTTGTTGATGCTTTCTCCAAGGAAATATCTTTTATCACTTTGTTAAATGAAAATGAACCTCTGTTCTTTTAATCAATCTCAAACAGGAATATTCATCCAGTACGTATCACTTGAAAAATAGCCAGAAAAAAAGGAGAAAAAAATGGCTTCCATTACAATGTATACACTATGATGACTCACAATTTTGATTCCATTTTCTTTTAAGGATGGTTAAGTTAAAACATAAACGTACATTAGTTCCTGGTTGGAATACAAACAATACAAACACAGAAAAATAACAAGATTGCCAGCATGACTTCCACCTTAAACTTTGAATGGAATTTCCTTTACCTGGATATAGACCGTGTCCTAGTCACCGGACGTTCATGTCTGTATCATCATTATCTTAGCTATAATCCAAGATGGCAGCTATTCTGTTTGTTACATAGGTTAGAATTAACACAAATGATAAACAGCTCAATAAATCTCGTCTTAATAATATTCCTTTCGGAAGAAATAGAAGGAAAATATTTTGTAAGATTATTATTTTGAATTCCGCATGGGAACAACTTATCTACAATGCCCTACTTGATAATGAAGGTATGGTCTTTATATCGGCAACCATTCATTAGATAAGTAAACATCTGACCGTATCTTCATCGTAACACGTGATCGTGAAGATCCTGTCTTTGTCGTCAACCATTCAAGAGTAGTGATACGATTTTCAATCTGTCTGCATTTGGCAGCACGGCTCTACTCGATCTAATTGATCATTGTTTTCCAGGGAAGCTATAATGTCGATAAAAGTTATGAAGATGGCGACCATCTTGAATATGGCATGCGTTGGCATTTCAGTTCGGACCAGATTTCGGAACACAGCTCTCTGTTTACTTTTAGTCCAATTTCGATACGACCGTCTGTACAGGTGACGTAGTGGTACAAAGATGTTCAAGTTGGATGCCATTTCGACTATTATGGACTATTAGGGATCTGAATTATGCTAACTTTTGGTCATTTCCTATTCGTGTGTACCAAACCATCCCGAGAACACTGCCGCTAACACTGGGTGCGGCATATGAGCTTATTGTCCTTGTTTGTGTACTTTTAAAGGGCTGCAATTACATCATTTGTCTTCATTTTCCTTTCGTTTTATTTAATTTTGAGTTATCATTACGACTGTTTAACAGTCCCCCTCCCCCTCTCCAATCCACCCACTAAAAAATATGGGCTGGCCTATCTTAATTATGTTTTTAGAATATCTGGGACGCCATACTTCACTGCTTGCATCTTATATTAGCATTATGATTATTGATTGCGTATATGACCCCATTTAGAATTAATGTGTAATCCCCAACCATTGGTTGGTGAAAATATGAAATAATAATTGCTACAGTTTCCATAAAAATGGAGAATATGAAAAAGTGGGAGTGTTCGTCATGCTCTCCAACAGTTAAACAGGGGTCAACATTAACTTTTTTCTGCACTTGCCCTTTTGGACAAGTAATATTTATATTCACTTGTCCGAATGGAATTATCACTTGTCCCACTTGAAAACTTTCAATTAAGTTTAATGATGTTTTTCAATGTCTGTGTGTCATGCAGTAAAACGATAACATTGCAATGACAACTATATTACTGATTATTATTGGTGTTTTGTCCAAGTTACATAATGAAGAAGAAAATAAATGCTACTGACTGCCTATTTTCGATTTACAGAAACTAAAGTAGTAGAATAGAAATAAACTGACTAAAACATGAACATACTTGTAGTAATGCAATAGTGCATAAATATCTGAAATACTATTTATGCTAAATCTTGCAATAATAGCGAGCCTGCATCTATCGCCACTTTAGTCCTTCAAATTAACTTGCAATTTCCTTGTACGCTTTTATTCATATTCCTTTTTTTCCAATATGCATATTCAATTCAAAGACACCAATGGGGCTGATTGATTATTTTCGAAAAACATGGAAAGTTTAGTCATCATCTGCATAGTGTTCCGAATTTTCGTTTCTTTTTTTATCATCTGTATAAGGTGAAGTCTTGTGAATGTAGATTTCAGAATATAAATAAACAACATGAAGACAATATTTGTTACTTGTCCCGTCGGACAAGTATTTTGATACATTCACTTGTCCGACAGCAATTTAGTCTGGTACCAGACAAGCGGACAAGCCACAGGGGCTTGGCACGATTTTCCAAATGATAGTCTATATATATATGTATATAGTATCTATATACATACTATATACATATATATATAGACTATCATTTGGAAAATCGTGCCAAGCCCCTGTGGGACAAGCCTTAATGTCGACCCCAATCTAATTAAAATTAGACTTGTTATTAGTCTAATTTTAATTAGATTGTGTCGACCCCTGCAGTAAGATATACTTTAACAATTGAATTCTGTTCAGAAGTTTGCAGTTTGCCATTCATTCAATGATAACACGATTAACGCTCCCTACGGATCAAACAATTATTTTTATCGGACTTTGGTATGGGTTTAGCTCCATTTCTACCAAAGTGGGAGCGGAAAACAGATATATTTCTAGTTTAATTAATGACAGATCGTGTACATGCATAGTTTGAGGGTTAAAGCGGACACGGTGTGAGTGGCGCAGTGAATAGTGCAACACATCTTTCTCGAAGACGCATGAGCCCCACTCGATTTGCACTCTTCTAAGAAGAGAAGCCTTCTAAGAAGATCGTATTCTGTTATATGTAAATCGAGTAAACCGGGAGAATATAACCCAGAATAAACAAGTTTTTAAGTTTTCTCAAACACTATGACACAAACACATGCATGTATGTGCCATATATACTTCTCTAGTGAAACTCATTACTCGCACACTTAAAACAAGGTCGCCGCCATCTTGGAAGATAAATCTTCCAGCTTCGAGACAGAAGAAGTAGAAGATCGTCCAGAAGCAGAAGAGCTACAAATCGAGTGACCGGAAGATATATTCTAGAAGGAGAAGAGTGCAAATCGAGTGGGGCTCGGGGTTTTGATCAGCTGACAGGAAGGTAGACTGCCAAATGTCCCACCATGTGGGCTCACTCTGAGAATACCTTCACCGATTTCATAATGTTGGTAGAATTAAAATGATTTATACAGTTTCATTGTATAGATACAAATGGCTTTTATGGACTTTAGGTCGTTTGTGAAGTTCAAGATTTTCCTCAAATTTTATTTCGTGTGACATAATTAAGCACTTAAATAACATGACAGGCTCCTAGATTTTCTTCACAATGGCACACAATTATGAAAGACGCTCTTCTTCCACTAGAAGATTTCTTTCTTTGGATGATGTTGCCGATAACCGCGTTAGAATATAGGGACACATGGAGACAACTACCATTCCACGGCTTCATTGGTAGTTGCAATTAATCGATATACATGTGTATCATTTGTAAATTTTTCATAATTCATGGGGTTGGTCATTTCATCTGATGGTTCATTCAACAACAAAACTGCCTTTTCACGTGTTTAACTCTAGGATTCCACGTTAGGCTCCTCATTTCTTATTTTTCGGTTAATTGTTATTTACGTCTCCCTTAGGCCTAGTTTTTAGCTCACCGGTTACGAGTAACCGTGAGCTAATGTCGTGCCCCCGGCGGCCTGCGTCGGCGTCGGCGTCCCACCCCACTTAAAAGTTTTTTGGGGTAAGTTTTTGGAAAGCTTGTATGTCTAACAGTGTACACCTCATGCCCTTCTAAATTGGTTTATACATTCATTAGAGGTCTAGGAGTTATGTTATGGCAAATTTTTTTTTCACATTTTGTGGACTTCACCTTTTTAGCACCAAAATCCACTTAACATTTTTTGGGGTAAGTTTTTGGAAAGCTTGTATGTCCAAAAGTATACACATCACACCTTTTTAATTTGGATCATACATTCATTAGAGGTCCAGGAGTGATGTTATGGCAAAATAATGCAGAAAAAAGTGACTTTTTCGCATTTTACCATTTTGTGGACTTAATTTTTTTGTCACCAAATCCCACTTTAAATATTTTGGGGTAAGTTTTGGAAAGCTGCAAGTCCACACCCTTCTTATTTGGTTTATACATCCATTAGAGGTCTAGGAGCGATATTATGTGATGTACAATTTCAAAATGACATGCTTATACACACATAAAGAAATGAATGCATAGTGTGATTGCTGCCGCCGGTGAGCTTTCGCAATCATTGATTACACTTGTTTTCTAAGTACGAATGCACCCACCAGATCTTGATTTTGGCGCGTACAAGGACGTGACGGTTTACCTTAGATTGTGACGTAATTTTCAAAATGGCGTACACTCGTAAGTAAAGCACGTGGTCAGTGACGGATTTCAAATCTTGAGAATTATGTAGGTCTACACATGTATTGCAAATTGGAGAATCTAAACTAATTCATCATGAATATTTCAACGTTGTGTGAGGAAGATGTTACAGTACGGACATCCGAGTCTAGCGAAGAATTCACAACAGATAAGCTTCCAAAGCAAAACGTAAGACGACGTCGATTTCCACGCCTGGATTTCAACCGAGATTATTGGCCGAATATACCATTCACGGGAAGAAAAAGCCAAAGCTCTCACCAACATATTGTTTTGAACGAAGATTCCAGCCCGGTAAGTACGTTGGAGCGAAACATCGAGTCGGAGAGAACACTGACCGCTATACCAAGCCTGGAGAAAGTTCTGGCCTTTGGGCGAAGAGCGAAATTGTCACTGTCCAACTTTGGTCATTGTCTCCACAAGAAGACCTTTGACGACTCCGACGATGACGAAGAGGTCTATGGCGAAAAGGCTGAACCCAGATTGGAATTACTGACTCTTACATCTGTAACGAATGAGGTTGGTGATGCGTACGTTTAACTAATAGGACTAATCTGAAACCGATTTTGTACATAGCCTTGTAATATTGCATTACTGTCAGATCGAATATCTGCAAATACATGTGTTATTTCTATTTATTTTTTTATCTACAGAATGCAGCTACCCCAAGTAAAAGTTTGGATTCGACTTTAGAGGAAGAGGTGACAAGGGAACGCCCTGCCTTATCCCACACTGTATACGGACATTGAAAGTAAAATCCCTTCTACGAAATACAATTGAATTGTGAAAATAATATAATTGTGATGATAAACAAAATGGCGATATTTGTTATCTTTATACAATCAATAAAAACATATAAGCTATGAATGAATGAATGTGAAGTTATGAAATACTTTTACAACATGTCAGGGGTATTCCGGTATCTTGCAGAGAATAATATACATACGAGACAGCAACATACACGTGGGGCAACAACATACACGTGGGACAACAACATACACGTGGAACAACACCATACACGTGGGACAACATACACGTGGGACAACATCATACACGTGGAACAACAACTTACACGTGGAACAACAACATACACGTGGGACAACAACATACACGTGGGACAACAACATACACGTGGGACAACACCATACACGTGGGACAACATACACGTGGGACAACATCATACACGTGGGACAACAAAAACATACACTAGACAACAATAAACTCGTGACCCAATGCTACACCGTACACGTGGAACGACATTACACGCTGGACAACATCATACACGCGTGGAAACAGCATACACACGGGGGACAAGACAGTAAACGCGGAACGACATCTTACAGGCTGGACATCACCGTACAAGCGGGACAACACCGTACATGCGAGACAACATTTTATGCGCGGGACAACATTTTACACGCAGGACAACACCGAATACGCAGGGCAACACAATACACACGGGAATACCGTACAGGCGTGGAAACAGTGCACGTGTAACACGCGGTACAACATCAACAACTACTCACTAGACAACAATAAGCACGTGAGCCAATGCATCACTCAATACACGCGGAATAACACAGTACAACCAGGACAACGTCAACAACATACGCTAGATAAAAATGCACGTGAGTCAATGCAATACAGTACATATGCGGAACAAGATCATACACGTGAGACAACATCATACACGTGGGACAACAATACACGTGGAACACAACACCATACACACAATACAAGCATGACGACAATACACGCGGGTCAACACCATACACATTGGATAACAAATTAACATCATACACGCGAGGCACCAGCATACAGTCGGGTCAACATTATGAACATATCGGTAAGACAATAGTATACACAACACGTGGAACAAACATCATACAGGTGGATTAACACGATACACCTTGGACAACACTTTATACACGTGCAACAACAGCATGTACACGAGGAAACACACACGCGACAATACAATGCAGCCAGACAACATATATACACTATCTACAAACAGCATAATTACAAATTCGTGAAAAGTCTGTCTCGTCAAAATAACAAATGGTCGCTCTTTTTAAAGACAATCAAATTGACGAATATAAACAAACAGAAACTATCAAAGTGATAAGATTTGTTTTCCCCTCAGAACTGTTTATCATCATCATCATATGGAACGCCAAATTAACATATATTCAATTAATTGAATCTATCTTTAATTAAATTGAACCTATCTATAATTTAATTGAATCTATCTCTAATTGAATTAAACCTATCTCTAATTGAATTAAACCTATCTTCAAATACAACATATCCTTAATCAAATTAAACTTATCTTCAATTCAAATGGACCTGTCTTTAAATCAATTGCATCTATATTTAATTCGTCCATTTTCCCTATTTGCTCGTAATTGAAGATACAGTAGGCTCAATTTAGTTAGAGATAGGTTCAATTCAATTAGAATTAGAAAGATAGGTTCAATTAGTCTTATTAAACCTATCTTTAATAGAATTGTACCTATCTTCAATTGAATTGTACCTATCTTTAATTGAATTGAACCTATCTCTAATTGAATTAAACCTATCTCTAATTGAATTGAAGGTAACCTATATCTAATTGAATTAAACCTATCTTCAATTATTTGAAGATGGGTTCAATTAATTGAATATATGTTAATTTGGCGTTCCATATCATCATCATCATCATCATCATCATCATTTTGATACTAGATCTATGCTATTCGTCTGTCATATGCACTCATAGAAAATGATTTATAATTTGACAAAATGACTAGATATGCTATGCTATACGCTGGTTCGGTGCTATCTGAACGGAGATCAAGAAATCATGAAAATATGGCAACCCCAGAGGCGTTTTTGTCACGTGTCAATACTACAGTATAAGGTAACACTCTACAGTAAAAGAAATGGATAGTTTTTGTTTCCTTCTCTATTTTTGACACAGTATCTTAAATGACATATTATCTATCAGAAAGATAGCTCAATATCTTTATTTCGAATTATGTAGTATAATAGTTAAACAACGATCAATGAAATTGTATTTATATTACAAACTGACATTTACTAAATGAACCGATCTGAAAGTAAAACCCCTTAGGCTTTTTGGTCAAACAGGAAGTGTAGAGTTGTTCCCCTTGCAGATAAATTGATCCAAGATGGCTGAGACAGAGGAGGAGGTTCTGTGTAGCTGGATATTTTCCATGTTTTCTATTGGACTGATGGATTAAATAAGCCGACTTCACTTTTAACAATGAATCGACACCAAGTACTCACGGGTGCTTGCAATTCTGGAGACCAGTGCTATTCTGTTGGAAGCGTTGAAGGAATTCATTTTACGGTAAGCCTCTGCAATATGTTTCGGTATCGATATTTTATGTTTTTATTGATTGATCGAGAATCTTTGAAGGGCGGGCGATCGATTTGACTGTGCAGTTGCCAGAAGGCAGACATGTCAAGATTCACATCTTTTATATTTCAACGAAGGTATAGTTTGATTTCAATATTTTCCTAGGCCCTCATTATAATTGATGACACATACGCTTTTCGTTGGCCCGTCAAATCAAAACAAGTGACACTTCCTATGATCATATACATGCCTATGATTAGCACTAGGTAATATATTTCCTTGTTTATACATACATGTATATAGGTTTTTAATCTGCTGGGCAATAACTTATGTCATGAATCAAATTATCGTTCTACTTAACCCAGTCATGTGTTTCCTTGCTCTAGAAAAGAAATATATCTATTAATTAACTTGCATTGACAGTAAGTAGTGAATTTTATTTGAAAAGATGAGTCATTGACCAGATAGAGTGAGAAAAAACCCAGTAGTTTAAGACTTATAAAATAAACTGTATCCTAACAGGATACAGATATAATGTTTATGGTCATGTGATACTGGTCATGATAGCAGACGATATTGGAATGTATGCTGAAAGTTGTTTGTTTACACTACTAGTGTATTTTTGTACATGATAGTTCGAATTCTTACCCTCCTGGACATACACGAGAGATTGAAGTAAACAAATGCAGATTACCAGAATAATAAAAAAATAAATAAAACAATATGAATATATATTTATATACAGTACTAGTGTATACCCTTAAGTATGTTATGGTTGTCTCATTTACCTGAACTGGCAGTGAATGAAATCCAATTCATAGCTACCTAAATAGCTAGTGAAAAATTCATGTAAATGTTAATGCAACAGATTTATTGAATGTTAATAATTATATAAGTATCCTTGTAAACAACTTCAGGGAGAATGTATACAATGTTATATTTACTATGTAATAAATATAATTATATATATATATATATAAGTAGTCAGTACAACATCTACCATGCATAGTTGAGAGGACTTGATATTTTTCGTTGGCAAATTTGTCTATCTAGTAAGCACATAATAGGCCGGGCATCAAATTAATTAACCCTTGAAATCCTGGTATAATAAGATGATAATTGTGGCTATATATAAGACTTTTGAAAGTGATGATTTTTAGTGAAAGTGTCAAAGTTTTCCCTCCTAAAAAAGATTCATTGAGTTCAATTTTCTTATCATTATCTCAATTTGATTCAGTTAAGATTATCATTATCTCAATTTGATTCAGTTAAAATCTTAGTTTCTTATTGTAGTCTAGACCTATAAAATTTCATTATCAATGGAGATGCAGTGGAAAATGAAAGTAAGAACCAGTCATCAATTTTCAGTATCTAGAAGAAAATGTGTAAAATTAGACTTTGTTTTAACTTATGATATTGATATATACAGTCAGTAATCATTGTTTTTCTTTCATAAAAAATGAACGTTTTTTTTATTAACCTGCAATTGACATTCCATGTGTAATGACAACCACAGATATGTCCATGTGACGACAAGCACTAGAAAATCGGTCATCAGTGTACTTGTTTGTCGATAACTGTCTTTGAAATTTCACAATTATTCAACTGTGAACATATAAATGTTCTTTCATTGAAAAGTAACCCTGAGAGATACTTTCTTTTAGATCAAAGTAGTATGTTTGCTTTCTTTAGAAGTTGTCGTAATCGACATTGGTTGTCAAACTCTTGCACGATTACGTAACAAGACTTTCTACAATTTTCCCCAAATTGCTACTGTTGCTTCCCTTTAAACATGAAATTATTGAATATTGACTTGTTATCAATCGGTAGGTATGATGGTAGAGTCACAAACAAGCTAAAGTTTTAAATTTTAAGTGCATAATATTACAGTTTACGTGTCAGGATGACCCTCTGGCTGCCTGGCATACAAAACCATGCATCAGTTCAAAAAATCATGCAAGAATCAAAAGGCACATTCACATTGCCAATCTGAGGCACTGAATATGTGGTCAATATTTCCTGATGAATGCAAGCTTAAGTCAGATGCATCATATATAGGTTCAAACATTTCTATATATCTTTCCAAAGTTTGATACAAACAAAAACAAGTTGAGATCAGGAAGTGGAAGTGTGTGATTGACTGGTCATATATGAGGTCTGTAACCATACAGCAGACACTAAAGAGCTATTTACATCTGCAGGTAAAAAATCCTTTTCGTGGCAGAAAGTAACCCCAGAATAATTGATGGCATGCAATATATGTGCCCCTTTCAAAAAGACAATCCGTTCACTCAAGATAGTAGAAATTCTACTTTTTTGATGGCACCAAGACTCAAAAGACCACACAGAAGTGTTAACTTCAACATCTCTAATCAGATTTAAAAAAAAAAAAGAAGATGTAAACATTAACAGTGCCAAATCTGCTGATATCACAACACAAATATGTACATGTCTCTGTGTAAAAATAACACTATATGGAAGATATGTGTTCGATCTGATGGAATTGCATAAAGTAAATGGCTGTTGTACTGCCGTTGAATACTACAGAAACAAAGTGAGAAATTGTATTTGAAATGGAGCGCCTGAGATTATTGGATGTGGGTGTCTTTGGCATGAAACATCTAACTATAACTACATTGTATTATTGAGGTAACTACAATACAACCTGTAATAAAACAAAAAGATCTGCCCAGCCCCCGGAGAATGCACTGACACTGTGTCTTTGTGGGGACAGAGAAATGACCCCAAGAAGGAGTCAAACCTTACACTGAGGCAAGTGGTCTGCAGCTAGCTCCTGTCAACACATTACTGATCACTGCTACCGATGCACCCAGCTGAAAACGGGTGATCATGATGTGTCAACATTTTTGTTAGGCCAGAGTATCAATAAAGATCCTTAAAACAAAATGTATATATGCATGGACTTCTTTATTGTACAGGTATACCTGCATACTTGTGACAAACGTTGGGATGATTGATTAATATGTTGGTTATAATTAGGGTCACACATATAGTATACAGTACATATAATCCCCCACACAGTCCCTGTCTATACAGATTACTTAATCGCATGATCAATGACAAATTTAACATTTTAATTATTTCCCTCAATTAATCTTAACCATAAGCTTACATGGTAATAGAGGATTGTCAAGGTCTCCTGTCATAAAAAAAACCCAGAATATCAATAAAATTTGATGTATTCTGTCACAGGATTGAAATATTATATTCCATGGGAAACCATTCATTTTCTATTTATTTCTTTTTAAGACCAAAAAGTATATATGACGATGCATGCATTAGAAAAGTGTGTGACTCATCAGTAACATCGTCTTTGACATATTCTTATAGTGTTACATAAATTTACACTTGACAACAAGATAGTGTCTTTTTTTTTTTAGAAGGGTTTAGCTTTACACGATTTTGGTATTTTCTCTTGTCATCTGGTAAATTTTGCCTACTAATTAATTAAGATATAAACTCTTGTTAAAATATGTTCTGCAAATATGTTCCCCCTTATTTTTTAGGTCACCCGAGACGAAACTCTGTTGACCTATTGCGATCGCTTTTGTCCGGCATCGTTGGTCGTAAACAATTTACATTTTCAACTTCTTCTCAGTTACCAACAGGCCCAGAGACCTGATATAGGGTCTGCAACATGCTGGTATGAAGGGCTACGTATACCAAGGGTATTCAATTAGATCTTGACCTTCATTCAAGGTCACAGGGGTCAAATATACTAAAATCTTTAAACAACTTCTTGATAACCAAAAGGCCCTGAGATCCAATATTAGGTCTGTAGCGGGCTGGGATGAAGGACTACCGATTGCAAGTTTGTTCAAATGGATGACCTTGACCTTCATTCAAGGTCATAGGGGTCAAATATGTCAAAATCTTTAAACGACTTCTTCTTGATAACCAAAAGGCCAAGAGACCCAATATTAGGTCTGTTGCATGCTGGGATGAAGTGGTACCAGGTTTGTTCAAATAGATGACCTTGACTTTCATCCAAGGTCACAGTGGCCAAATATATAAAATATATCAAAACTCAGGTGACTGTTAAGGCCCATCGGCCTCTTCTTTCTACAGTATTTTATTTTTGTTTGGGGGCTAATCTCAGAATTCACAGGGCTACCCCAGAGCAGTTCTAATACACATCTACGAGTTTCGACATGTACTATATAAGTA
Organism: Pecten maximus; assembly: GCF_902652985.1. Lineage (NCBI taxonomy): Eukaryota > Metazoa > Mollusca > Bivalvia > Pectinida > Pectinidae > Pecten > Pecten maximus. The sequence goes on along the minus strand of NC_047023.1, from coordinate 4,983,512 downwards.
CTCGATAGAAACCTTTCCTGTATGATAGGTCATTGTCCTGGTTTTCAGTAGTAATTATATATACTAATACATTGACTATGGTCAGAGTCAGTCCTGTGATGACCCTGGTTAATCAACTCCAATCTAATCCTCTTGTGTAATGTACAGTATATCTACTCACTGTCCTGTAACAAATGCTGTAGTTCAGATGATTTCATTGCTCCCAGGGTGGAGATCAATTAAATTAGACAGTGTTAATTAGGAGTGTACGGGGTATGGTGTCCCAGTGGAGATGACAGTGGTAGCAGAAAACCACATTTGTTGTCTGTATACGTACAATGTACTCTATGCTAGCAAAAGGCTACAGCATATACACCAAACTCTGGTTCAGAGTAGATACCAGTAAAGGTCCCGGCACATAACCAAAACTCTGGTTCACAGTAGACGCCAGTAAAGGCCCCGGTACATACACCAAACTCTGGTTCACAGTAGACACCAGTAAAGGCCCCGGTACATACACCAAACTCTGGTTCAGAGTAGACACCAGTAAAGGTCCCGGTACATACACCAAACTCTGGTTCACAGTAGACGCCAGTAAAGGCCCCGTACATACACCAAACTCTGGTTCACAGTAGACGCCAGTAAAGGCCCCGGTACATACACCAAACTCTGGTTCACAGTAGACACCAGTAAAGGTCCCGGTACATACACCAAACTCTGGTTCACAGTAGACGCCAGTAAAGGCCCCGGTACATACACCAAACTCTGGTTCACAGTAGACGCCATAGACGCCAGTAAAGGCCCCGGTACATACACCAAACTCTAGTTCACAGTAGACACCAGTAAAGGTCCCGGTACATACACCAAACTCTGGTTCACAGTAGACACCAGTAAAGGTCCCGGTACATACACCAAACTCTGGTTCACAGTAGACACCATAGACACCAGTAAAGGCCCCGGTACATACACCAAACTCTGGTTCAGAGTAGATACCAGTAAAGGCCCCGGTACATATACCAAACTCTGGTTCACAGTAGACACCAGTAAAGGTCCCGGTACATACACCAAACTCTGGTTCACAGTAGATACCAGTAAAGGCCCCGGTACATACACCAAACTCTGGTTCACAGTAGACACCAGTAAAGGCCCCGGTACATACACCAAACTCTGGTTCACAGTAGACGCCAGTAAAGGTCCCGGTACATACACCAAACTCTGGTTCAGAGTAGACAACAGTAAAGGTCCCGGTACATACACCAAACTCTGGTTCACAGTAGACACCAGTAAAGGTCCCGGTACATACACGAAACTCTGGTTCAGAGTAGACACCAGTAAAGGTCCCGGTACATACACCAAACTCTGGTTCACAGTAGATACCAGTAAAGGCCCCGGTACATACACCAAACTCTGGTTCACAGTAGACACCAGTAAAGGCCCCGGTACATACACCAAACTCTGGTTCACAGTAGACGCCAGTAAAGGCCCCGGTACATACACCAAACTCTGGTTCACAGTAGACACCAGTAAAGGCCCCGGTACATACACCAAACTCTGGTTCAGAGTAGACACCAGTAAAGGTCCCGGTACATACACCAAACTCTAGTTCACAGTAGACACCAGTAAAGGCCCCGGTACAAACTCTGGTTCACAGTAGACACCAGTAAAGGCCCCGGTACATACACCAAACTCTGGTTCACAGTAGATACCAGTAAAGGCCCCGGTACATACACCAAACTCTGGTTCACAGTAGACGCCAGTAAAGGCCCCGGTACATACACCAAACTCTGGTTCAGAGTAGATACCAGTAAAGGCCCCGGTACATACACCAAACTCTGGTTCAGAGTAGACACCAGTAAAGGTCCCGGTACATACACCAAACTCTGGTTCAGAGTAGACATCAGTAAAGGCCCCGGTAGATACACCAAACTCTGGTTCAGAGTAGACACCAGTAAAGGCCCCGGTACATACACCAAACTCTGGTTCAGAGTAGATACCAGTAAAGGCCCCGGTACATACACCAAACTCTGGTTCACAGTAGACACCAGTAAAGGTCCCGTACATACACCAAACTCTGGTTCACAGTAGACGCCAGTAAAGGCCCCGGTACATACACCAAACTCTGGTTCACAGTAGACGCCAGTAAAGGCCCCGGTACATACACCAAACTCTGGTTCAGAGTAGATACCAGTAAAGGTCCCGGTACATACACCAAACTCTGGTTCACAGTAGACACCAGTAAAGGCCCCGGTACATACACCAAACTCTGGTTCACAGTAGATACCAGTAAAGGTCCCGGTACATACACCAAACTCTGGTTCACAGTAGAGACGCCAGTAAAGGCCCCGGTACATACACCAAACTCTGGTTCACAGTAGACACCAGTAAAGGTCCCGGTACATACACCAAACTCTGGTTCACAGTAGACACCAGTAAAGGCCCCGGTACAAACTCTGGTTCACAGTAGACACCAGTAAAGGTCCCGGTACATACACCAAACTCTGGTTCACAGTAGACACCAGTAAAGGTCCCGGTACATACACCAAACTCTGGTTCACAGTAGATACCAGTAAAGGCCCCGGTACATACACCAAACTCTGGTTCACAGTAGACACCAGTAAAGGTCCCGGTACATACACCAAACTCTGGTTCACAGTAGATACCAGTAAAGGCCCCGGTACATACACCAAACTCTGGTTCACAGTAGACACCAGTAAAGGCCCCGGTACATACACCAAACTCTGGTTCACAGTAGATACCAGTAAAGGCCCCGGTACATACACCAAACTCTGGTTCAGAGTAGACACCAGTAAAGGTCCCGGTACATACACCAAACTCTGGTTCACAGTAGACGCCAGTAAAGGCCCCGGTTCATACACCAAACTCTGGTTCACAGTAGACGCCAGTAAAGGTCCCGGTACATACACCAAACTCTGGTTCACAGTAGACGCCAGTAAAGGTCCCGGTACATACACCAAACTCTGGTTCACAGTAGACACCAGTAAAGGCCCCGGTACATACACCAAACTCTGGTTCATAGTAGACACCAGTAAAGGTCCCGGTACATACACCAAACTCTGGTTCAGAGTAGACACCAGTAAAGGTCCCGGTACATACAGCAAAGTCTGGTTCACAGTAGACACCAGTAAAGGCCCCGTACATACACCAAACTCTAGTTCACAGTAGACACCAGTAAAGGTCCCGGTACATACACCAAACTCTAGTTCACAGTAGACACCAGTAAAGGTCCCGGTACATACACCAAACTCTGGTTCACAGTAGACACCAGTAAAGGCCCCGTACATACACCAAACTCTGGTTCATAGTAGACACCAGTAAAGGCCCCGTACATACACCAAACTCTAGTTCACAGTAGACACCAGTAAAGGCCCCGTACATACACCAAACTCTGGTTCATAGTAGACACCAGTAAAGGCCCCGTACATACACCAAACTCTGGTTCACAGTAGACACCAGTAAAGGCCCCGTACATACACCAAACTCTGGTTCACAGTAGACACCAGTAAAGGCCCCGTACATACACCAAACTCTGGTTCACAGTAGACACCAGTAAAGGTCCCGGTACATACACCAAACTCTAGTTCACAGTAGACACCAGTAAAGGTCCCGGTACATACACCAAACTCTGGTTCACAGTAGACACCAGTAAAGGCCCCGTACATACACCAAACTCTGGTTCATAGTAGACACCAGTAAAGGCCTCGGTACACACACCAAACTCTGGTTCACAGTAGACACCAGTAAAGGTCCCGGTACATACAGCAAAGTCTGGTTCACAGTAGACACCAGTAAAGGCCCCGTACATACACCAAACTCTAGTTCACAGTAGACACCAGTAAAGGCCCCGGTACATACACCAAACTCTAGTTCACAGTAGATACCAGTAAAGGCCCCGGTACATACACCAAACTCTGGTTCACAGTAGACACCAGTAAAGGTCCCGGTACATACACCAAACTCTGGTTCACAGTAGACACCAGTAAAGGCCCCGGTACATACACCAAACTCTGGTTCACAGTAGACGCCAGTAAAGGCCCCGGTACATACACCAAACTCTGGTTCACAGTAGATACCAGTAAAGGTCCCGGTACATACACCAAACTCTGGTTCAGAGTAGACACCAGTAAAGGTCCCGGTACATACACCAAACTCTGGTTCACAGTAGACGCCAGTAAAGGCCCCGGTACATACACCAAACTCTGGTTCACAGTAGACACCAGTAAAGGCCCCGGTACATACACCAAACTCTGGTTCACAGTAGATACCAGTAAAGGCCCCGGTACATACACCAAACTCTGGTTCACAGTAGATACCAGTAAAGGCCCCGGTACATACACCAAACTCTGGTTCACAGTAGACGCCAGTAAAGGCCCCGGTACATACACCAAACTCTGGTTCAGAGTAGATACCAGTAAAGGTCCCGGTACATACACCAAACTCTGGTTCACAGTAGACGCCAGTAAAGGCCCCGGTACATACACCAAACTCTGGTTCAGAGTAGACACCAGTAAAGGCCCCGGTACATACACCAAACTCTGGTTCAGAGTAGACGCCAGTAAAGGCCCTGGTACATACACCAAACTCTGGTTCACAGTAGACACCAGTAAAGTTCCCGTACATACACCAAACTCTGGTTCACAGTAGACGCCAGTAAAGGCCCCGGTACATACACCAAACTCTGGTTCACAGTAGACGCCAGTAAAGGCCCCGGTACATACACCAAACTCTGGTTCAGAGTAGATACCAGTAAAGGCCCCGGTACATACACCAAACTCTGGTTCAGAGTAGACACCAGTAAAGGTCCCGGTACATACACCAAACTCTGGTTCAGAGTAGACATCAGTAAAGGTCCCGGTACATACACCAAACTCTGGTTCACAGTAGACGCCAGTAAAGGCCCCGGTACATACACCAAACTCTGGTTCACAGTAGACACCAGTAAAGGCCCCGGTAGATACACCAAACTCTGGTTCAGAGTAGACACCAGTAAAGGCCCCGGTACATACACCAAACTCTGGTTCAGAGTAGATACCAGTAAAGGCCCCGGTACATACACCAAACTCTGGTTCAAAGTAGACACCAGTAAAGGTCCCGTACATACACCAAACTCTGGTTCACAGTAGACGCCAGTAAAGGCCCCGGTACATACACCAAACTCTGGTTCACAGTAGACGCCAGTAAAGGCCCCGGTACATACACCAAACTCAGGTTCAGTGTAGACACCTGGAGTAAAGGTCCCGGTACATACACCAAACTCTGGTTCACAGTAGACGCCAGTAAAGGCCCCGGTACATACACCAAACTCTGGTTCACAGTAGACACCAGTAAAGGTCCCGGTACATACACCAAACTCTGGTTCACAGTAGACGCCAGTAAAGGCCCCGGTACATACACCAAACTCTGGTTCACAGTAGACGCCATAGACGCCAGTAAAGGCCCCGGTACATACACCAAACTCTAGTTCACAGTAGACACCAGTAAAGGTCCCGGTACATACACCAAACTCTGGTTCACAGTAGACACCAGTAAAGGTCCCGGTACATACACCAAACTCTGGTTCACAGTAGACACCATAGACACCAGTAAAGGCCCCGGTACATACACCAAACTCTGGTTCAGAGTAGATACCAGTAAAGGCCCCGGTACATATACCAAACTCTGGTTCACAGTAGACACCAGTAAAGGTCCCGGTACATACACCAAACTCTGGTTCACAGTAGATACCAGTAAAGGCCCCGGTACATACACCAAACTCTGGTTCACAGTAGACACCAGTAAAGGCCCCGGTACATACACCAAACTCTGGTTCACAGTAGACACCAGTAAAGGCCCCGGTACATACACCAAACTCTGGTTCACAGTAGACACCAGTAAATGTCCTGGTACATATACACCAAACTCTGGTTCACAGTAGACACCAGTAAAGGCCCCGGTACATACACCAAACTCTGGTTCACAGTAGACACCAGTAAAGGCCCCGGTACATACACCAAACTCTGGTTCACAGTAGACACCAGTAAAGGCCCCGGTACATACACCAAACTCTGGTTCACAGTAGATACCAGTAAAGGTCCCGGTACATACACCAAACTCTGGTTCACAGTAGAGACGCCAGTAAAGGCCCCGGTACATACACCAAACTCTGGTTCACAGTAGACACCAGTAAAGGTCCCGGTACATACACCAAACTCTAGTTCACAGTAGACACCAGTAAAGGCCCTGGTACATACACCAAACTCTGGTTCACAGTAGACACCAGTAAAGGCCCCGGTACATACACCAAACTCTGGTTCACAGTAGACGCCAGTAAAGGTCCCGGTACATACACCAAACTCTGGTTCACAGTAGACGCCAGTAAAGGTCCCGGTACGTATACATACACCAAACTCTGGTTCACAGTAGACACCAGTAAAGGCCCCGGTACATACACCAAACTCTGGTTCACAGTAGACACCAGTAAAGGCCCCGGTACATACACCAAACTCTGGTTCACAGTAGACACCAGTAAAGGCCCCTACACCAAACTCTGGTTCAGAGTAGACACCAGTAAAGGCCCCGGTACATACACCAAACTCTGGTTCAGAGTAGACGCCAGTAAAGGCCCCGGTACATACACCAAACTCTGGTTCACAGTAGACACCAGTAAAGTTCCCGTACATACACCAAACTCTGGTTCACAGTAGACGCCAGTAAAGGCCCCGGTACATACACCAAACTCTGGTTCACAGTAGACGCCAGTAAAGGCCCCGGTACATACACCAAACTCTGGTTCAGAGTAGATACCAGTAAAGGCCCCGGTACATACACCAAACTCTGGTTCAGAGTAGACACCAGTAAAGGTCCCGGTACATACACCAAACTCTGGTTCAGAGTAGACATCAGTAAAGGCCCCGGTAGATACACCAAACTCTGGTTCAGAGTAGACACCAGTAAAGGCCCCGGTACATACACCAAACTCTGGTTCACAGTAGATACCAGTAAAGGCCCCGGTACATACACCAAACTCTGGTTCAAAGTAGACACCAGTAAAGGTCCCGTACATACACCAAACTCTGGTTCACAGTAGACGCCAGTAAAGGCCCCGGTACATACACCAAACTCTGGTTCACAGTAGACGCCAGTAAAGGCCCCGGTACATACACCAAACTCTGGTTCAGAGTAGATACCAGTAAAGGTCCCGGTACATACACCAAACTCAGGTTCAGTGTAGACACCTGGAGTAAAGGTCCCGGTACATACACCAAACTCTGGTTCACAGTAGACGCCAGTAAAGGCCCCGGTACATACACCAAACTCTGGTTCACAGTAGACACCAGTAAAGGCCCCAGTACATACACCAAACTCTGGTTCACAGTAGACACCAGTAAAGGCCCCGGTACATACACCAAACTCTGGTTCACAGTAGATACCAGTAAAGGCCCCGGTACATACACCAAACTCTGGTTCACAGTAGATACCAGTAAAGGTCCCGGTACATACACCAAACTCTGGTTCACAGTAGAGACGCCAGTAAAGGCCCCGGTACATACACCAAACTCTGGTTCACAGTAGAGACGCCAGTAAAGGCCCCGGTACATACACCAAACTCTGGTTCACAGTAGAGACGCCAGTAAAGGCCCCGGTACATACACCAAACTCTGGTTCACAGTAGACGCCAGTAAAGGCCCCGGTACATACACCAAACTCTGGTTCACAGTAGACACCAGTAAAGGCCCCAGTACATACACCAAACTCTGGTTCACAGTAGACACCAGTAAAGGTCCCGGTACATACACCAAACTCTGGTTCACAGTAGATACCAGTAAAGGCCCCGGTACATACACCAAACTCTGGTTCACAGTAGATACCAGTAAAGGTCCCGGTACATACACCAAACTCTGGTTCACAGTAGAGACGCCAGTAAAGGCCCCGGTACATACACCAAACTCTGGTTCACAGTAGACACCAGTAAAGGTCCCGGTACATACACCAAACTCTGGTTCACAGTAGACACCAGTAAAGGCCCCGGTACAAACTCTGGTTCACAGTAGACACCAGTAAAGGTCCCGGTACATACACCAAACTCTGGTTCACAGTAGACACCAGTAAAGGTCCCGGTACATACACCAAACTCTGGTTCACAGTAGATACCAGTAAAGGCCCCGGTACATACACCAAACTCTGGTTCACAGTAGACACCAGTAAAGGTCCCGGTACATACACCAAACTCTGGTTCACAGTAGATACCAGTAAAGGCCCCGGTACATACACCAAACTCTGGTTCACAGTAGACACCAGTAAAGGTCCCGGTACATACACCAAACTCTGGTTCACAGTAGACACCAGTAAAGGTCCCGGTACATACACCAAACTCTAGTTCACAGTAGACGCCAGTAAAGGTCCCGGTACATACACCAAACTCTGGTTCACAGTAGACACCAGTAAAGGCCCCGGTACATACACCAAACTCTGGTTCACAGTAGACGCCAGTAAAGGTCCCGGTACATACACCAAACTCTGGTTCACAGTAGACGCCAGTAAAGGTCCCGGTACGTATACATACACCAAACTCTGGTTCACAGTAGACACCAGTAAAGGCCCCGGTACATACACCAAACTCTGGTTCACAGTAGACACCAGTAAAGGCCCCGGTACATACACCAAACTCTGGTTCACAGTAGACACCAGTAAAGGTCCCGGTACGTATACATACACCAAACTCTAGTTCACAGTAGACACCAGTAAAGGCCCCGGTTCATACACCAAACTCTGGTTCACAGTAGACACCAGTAAAGGCCCCGGTACATACACCAAACTCTGGTTCAGAGTAGACGCCAGTAAAGGCCCCGGTACATACACCAAACTCTGGTTCACAGTAGACACCAGTAAAGTTCCCGTACATACACCAAACTCTGGTTCACAGTAGACGCCAGTAAAGGCCCCGGTACATACACCAAACTCTGGTTCACAGTAGACGCCAGTAAAGGCCCCGGTACATACACCAAACTCTGGTTCAGAGTAGATACCAGTAAAGGCCCCGGTACATACACCAAACTCTGGTTCAGAGTAGACACCAGTAAAGGTCCCGGTACATACACCAAACTCTGGTTCAGAGTAGACACCAGTAAAGGCCCCGGTACATACACCAAACTCTGGTTCAGAGTAGATACCAGTAAAGGCCCCGGTACATACACCAAACTCTGGTTCAAAGTAGACACCAGTAAAGGTCCCGTACATACACCAAACTCTGGTTCACAGTAGACGCCAGTAAAGGCCCCGGTACATACACCAAACTCTGGTTCACAGTAGACGCCAGTAAAGGCCCCGGTACATACACCAAACTCTGGTTCAGAGTAGATACCAGTAAAGGTCCCGGTACATACACCAAACTCAGGTTCAGTGTAGACACCTGGAGTAAAGGTCCCGGTACATACACCAAACTCTGGTTCACAGTAGACACCAGTAAAGGCCCCGGTACATACACCAAACTCTGGTTCACAGTAGACGCCAGTAAAGGCCCCGGTACATACACCAAACTCTGGTTCACAGTAGACACCAGTAAAGGTCCCGGTACATACACCAAACTCTGGTTCACAGTAGATACCAGTAAAGGCCCCGGTACATACACCAAACTCTGGTTCACAGTAGATACCAGTAAAGGTCCCGGTACATACACCAAACTCTGGTTCACAGTAGAGACGCCAGTAAAGGCCCCGGTACATACACCAAACTCTGGTTCACAGTAGACACCAGTAAAGGTCCCGGTACATACACCAAACTCTGGTTCACAGTAGACACCAGTAAAGGCCCCGGTACAAACTCTGGTTCACAGTAGACACCAGTAAAGGTCCCGGTACATACACCAAACTCTGGTTCACAGTAGACACCAGTAAAGGTCCCGGTACATACACCAAACTCTGGTTCACAGTAGATACCAGTAAAGGCCCCGGTACATACACCAAACTCTGGTTCACAGTAGACACCAGTAAAGGTCCCGGTACATACACCAAACTCTGGTTCACAGTAGATACCAGTAAAGGCCCCGGTACATACACCAAACTCTGGTTCACAGTAGACACCAGTAAAGGCCCCGGTACATACACCAAACTCTGGTTCAGAGTAGACACCAGTAAAGGTCCCGGTACATACACCAAACTCTGGTTCACAGTAGACGCCAGTAAAGGCCCCGGTTCATACACCAAACTCTGGTTCACAGTAGACGCCAGTAAAGGTCCCGGTACATACACCAAACTCTGGTTCACAGTAGACGCCAGTAAAGGTCCCGGTACATACACCAAACTCTGGTTCACAGTAGACACCAGTAAAGGCCCCGGTACATACACCAAACTCTGGTTCACAGTAGACACCAGTAAAGGTCCCGGTACATACAGCAAAGTCTGGTTCACAGTAGACACCAGTAAAGGCCCCGTACATACACCAAACTCTAGTTCACAGTAGACACCAGTAAAGGCCCCGGTACATACACCAAACTCTAGTTCACAGTAGATACCAGTAAAGGCCCCGGTACATACACCAAACTCTGGTTCACAGTAGACACCAGTAAAGGTCCCGGTACATACACCAAACTCTGGTTCACAGTAGACACCAGTAAAGGCCCCGGTACATACACCAAACTCTGGTTCACAGTAGACGCCAGTAAAGGCCCCGGTACATACACCAAACTCTGGTTCACAGTAGATACCAGTAAAGGTCCCGGTACATACACCAAACTCTGGTTCAGAGTAGACACCAGTAAAGGTCCCGGTACATACACCAAACTCTGGTTCACAGTAGACGCCAGTAAAGGCCCCGGTACATACACCAAACTCTGGTTCACAGTAGACACCAGTAAAGGCCCCGGTACATACACCAAACTCTGGTTCACAGTGTAGACACCAGTAAAGGTCCCGGTACATACACCAAACTCTGGTTCACAGTAGACGCCAGTAAAGGCCCCGGTACATACACCAAACTCTGGTTCAGAGTAGACACCAGTAAAGGCCCCGGTACATACACCAAACTCTGGTTCAGAGTAGACGCCAGTAAAGGCCCCGGTACATACACCAAACTCTGGTTCACAGTAGACACCAGTAAAGTTCCCGTACATACACCAAACTCTGGTTCACAGTAGACGCCAGTAAAGGCCCCGGTACATACACCAAACTCTGGTTCACAGTAGACGCCAGTAAAGGCCCCGGTACATACACCAAACTCTGGTTCAGAGTAGATACCAGTAAAGGCCCCGGTACATACACCAAACTCTGGTTCAGAGTAGACACCAGTAAAGGTCCCGGTACATACACCAAACTCTGGTTCAGAGTAGACATCAGTAAAGGCCCCGGTAGATACACCAAACTCTGGTTCAGAGTAGACACCAGTAAAGGCCCCGGTACATACACCAAACTCTGGTTCAGAGTAGATACCAGTAAAGGCCCCGGTACATACACCAAACTCTGGTTCAAAGTAGACACCAGTAAAGGTCCCGTACATACACCAAACTCTGGTTCACAGTAGACGCCAGTAAAGGCCCCGGTACATACACCAAACTCTGGTTCACAGTAGACGCCAGTAAAGGCCCCGGTACATACACCAAACTCAGGTTCAGTGTAGACACCTGGAGTAAAGGTCCCGGTACATACACCAAACTCTGGTTCACAGTAGACACCAGTAAAGGCCCCGGTACATACACCAAACTCTGGTTCACAGTAGACACCAGTAAAGGTCCCGGTACATACACCAAACTCTGGTTCAGAGTAGACACCAGTAAAGGTCCCGGTACATACACCAAACTCTGGTTCAGAGTAGACATCAGTAAAGGCCCCGGTACATACACCAAACTCTGGTTCACAGTAGACACCAGTAAAGGCCCCGGTACATACACCAAACTCTGGTTCACAGTAGACACCAGTAAAGGCCCCGGTACATACACCAAACTCTGGTTCACAGTAGACACCAGTAAAGGCCCCGGTACATACACCAAACTCTGGTTCACAGTAGACACCAGTAAAGGTCCCGGTACATACACCAAACTCTGGTTCACAGTAGACACCAGTAAAGGTCCCGGTACATACACCAAACTCTGGTTCACAGTAGATACCAGTAAAGGCCCCGGTACATACACCAAACTCTGGTTCACAGTAGACACCAGTAAAGGTCCCGGTACATACACCAAACTCTGGTTCACAGTAGATACCAGTAAAGGCCCCGGTACATACACCAAACTCTGGTTCACAGTAGACACCAGTAAAGGCCCCGGTACATACACCAAACTCTGGTTCAGAGTAGACACCAGTAAAGGTCCCGGTACATACACCAAACTCTGGTTCACAGTAGACGCCAGTAAAGGCCCCGGTACATACACCAAACTCTGGTTCACAGTAGACGCCAGTAAAGGTCCCGGTACATACACCAAACTCTGGTTCACAGTAGACGCCAGTAAAGGTCCCGGTACATACACCAAACTCTGGTTCACAGTAGACACCAGTAAAGGCCCCGGTACATACACCAAACTCTGGTTCACAGTAGACACCAGTAAAGGTCCCGGTACATACAGCAAAGTCTGGTTCACAGTAGACACCAGTAAAGGCCCCGGTACATACACCAAACTCTGGTTCACAGTAGACACCAGTAAAGGTCCCGGTACATACACCAAACTCTGGTTCACAGTAGACGCCAGTAAAGGCCCCGGTACATACACCAAACTCTGGTTCACAGTAGACACCAGTAAAGGCCCCGGTACATACACCAAACTCTGGTTCAGTGTAGACACCAGTAAAGGTCCCGGTACATACACCAAACTCTGGTTCACAGTAGAGACGCCAGTAAAGGCCCCGGTACATACACCAAACTCTGGTTCACAGTAGACACCAGTAAAGGTCCCGGTACATACACCAAACTCTGGTTCACAGTAGACACCAGTAAAGGCCCCGGTACATACACCAAACTCTGGTTCACAGTAGACACCAGTAAAGGCCCCGGTACATACACCAAACTCTGGTTCACAGTAGACACCAGTAAAGGTCCCGGTACATACACCAAACTCTGGTTCACAGTAGATACCAGTAAAGGCCCCGGTACATACACCAAACTCTGGTTCACAGTAGACACCAGTAAAGGCCCCGGTACATACACCAAACTCTGGTTCACAGTAGACACCAGTAAAGGTCCCGGTACATACACCAAACTCTGGTTCACAGTAGACACCAGTAAAGGTCCCGGTACATACACCAAACTCTGGTTCACAGTAGATACCAGTAAAGGCCCCGGTACATACACCAAACTCTGGTTCACAGTAGATACCAGTAAAGGTCCCGGTACATACACCAAACTCAGGTTCAGAGTAGACACCAGTAAAGGCCCCGGTACATACACCAAACTCTGGTTCACAGTAGACACCGGTAAAGGCCCCGGTACATACACCAAACTCTGGTTCACAGTAGACACTAGTAAAGGTCCCGGTACATACACCAAACTCTGGTTCACAGTAGACACTAGTAAAGGTCCCGGTACATACACCAAACTCTGGTTCACAGTAGACACCAGTAAAGGCCCCGGTACATACACCAAACTCTGGTTCAGAGTAGACACCAGTAAAGGCCCCGGTACATACACCAAACTCTGGTTCACAGTAGATACCAGTAAAGGCCCCGTACATACACCAAACTCTGGTTCACAGTAGACACCAGTAAAGTCCCCGGTACATACACCAAACTCTGGTTCACAGTAGACACCAGTAAAGGCCCCGGTACATACACCAAACTCTGGTTCACAGTAGACGCCAGTAAAGGCCCCGGTACAAACTCTGGTTCAGAGTAGACACCAGTAAAGGCCCCGGTACAAACTCTGGTTCACAGTAGATACCAGTAAAGGCCCCGTACATACACCAAACTCTGGTTCACAGTAGACACCAGTAAAGTCCCCGGTACATACACCAAACTCTGGTTCACAGTAGACACCAGTAAAGGCCCCGGTACATACACCAAACTCTGGTTCACAGTAGATACCAGTAAAGGCCCCGGTACATACACCAAACTCTGGTTCACAGTAGATACCAGTAAAGGTCCCGGTACATACACCAAACTCTGGTTCAGAGTAGACACCAGTAAAGGTCCCGGTACATATACCAAACTCTGGTTCACAGTAGACACCAGTAAAGGTCCCGGTACATACACCAAACTCTGGTTCATAGTAGACACCAGTAAAGGTCCCGGTACATACACCAAACTCTGGTTCAGAGTAGACACCAGTAAAGGCCCCGGTACATACACCAAACTCTGGTTCACAGTAGATACCAGTAAAGGTCCCGGTACATACACCAAACTCTGGTTCATAGTAGACACCAGTAAAGGTCCCGGTACATACACCAAACTCTGGTTCACAGTAGACACCAGTAAAGGTCCCGGTACATACACCAAACTCTGGTTCACAGTAGACACCAGTAAAGGTCCCGGTACATACACCAAACTCTGGTTCACAGTAGATACCAGTAAAGGTCCCGGTACATACACCAAACTCTGGTTCACAGTAGAGACGCCAGTAAAGGCCCCGGTACATACACCAAACTCTGGTTCAGAGTAGACACCAGTAAAGGCCCCGGTACATACACCAAACTCTGGTTCACAGTAGATACCAGTAAAGGTCCCGGTACATACACCAAACTCTGGTTCAGTGTAGACACCAGTAAAGGCCCCGGTACATACACCAAACTCTGGTTCAGAGTAGACACCAGTAAAGGTCCCGGTACATACACCAAACTCTGGTTCAGTGTAGACACCAGTAAAGGTCCCGGTACATACACCAAACTCTGGTTCACAGTAGAGACGCCAGTAAAGGCCCCGGTACATACACCAAACTCTGGTTCACAGTAGACACCAGTAAAGGTCCCGGTACATACACCAAACTCTGGTTCACAGTAGACACCAGTAAAGGCCCCGGTACATACACCAAACTCTGGTTCACAGTAGACACCAGTAAAGACCCCGGTACATACACCAAACTCTGGTTCAGTGTAGACACCAGTAAAGGTCCCGGTACATACACCAAACTCTGGTTCACAGTAGACACCAGTAAAGGTCCCGGTACATACACCAAACTCTGGTTCAGAGTAGACACCAGTAAAGGCCCCGGTACATACACCAAACTCTGGTTCAGAGTAGACATCAGTAAAGACCCCGGTACATACACCAAACTCTGGTTCACAGTAGACACCAGTAAAGGCCCCGGTACAAACTCTGGTTCACAGTAGACGCCAGTAAAGGCCCCGGTACATACACCAAACTCTGGTTCAGAGTAGACACCAGTAAAGGTCCCGGTACATACACCAAACTCTGGTTCACAGTAGACACCGGTAAAGGCCCCGGTACATATACCAAACTCTGGTTCACAGTAGACACCAGTAAAGGTCCCGGTACATACACCAAACTCTAGTTCACAGTAGACACCAGTAAATGTCCTGGTACATATACACCAAACTCTGGTTCACAGTACACACCAGTAAAGGTCCCGGTACATACACCAAACTCTGGTTCAGAGTGGGAGGTGATTTTATTAGGCAGGTGAATGGCATTTGTTGGAATGCTGCTGATATCTAATGAATTTCATCACTTAACTTGATACAGTGTATGTACTTCATAGTCAAGATCTCAAATTATTATGAAAAATTACATTACATCATGACTGATCATTAGATCAACACTCTAAAAACTTGAACCATATGATATTACTGACTCCCTTGGAGAGAATCTGTTTTCCTATATTTCCTTTTAGATTGTGTAATCAATTGCTAGCATGCACAGCCTACAGTAAAACTGCTGTGTAATTGGCCTGATGAATTCTTTGATCCATTTACTTATATCAATATATATACCTTTAAAACAATAATATTACATATATATATATATATATATACGTGTATTTTCTATTGAAGTCTCAGTTTTCAATGTGGGACAAGCAACATTAGACATTGATTAATGTTTATAGTCTTGTTGAATGGAATCAGATACAAACATTTCTGCCTTGAGCTCTTATGTAATAATACAATACTGATAGTCCTGGAACAACACAAACTGTTCTGTATTTGTGCGACATTCAACCCCTTTTGTCTTGATCAGATTTAGAATTGGATATGACTTGTTCTTGTTGAAAAGATTGAAATTGATGTGGCTCATGTAGAGGTTTATCATTGTTTACGAGGAGATTTTGAATGAATGACCTGTTGTTGAATGTAATGACGGAGCAGGAATATTGATGGAATATTTGTGTTACAGCCACCCACGCATCTCCCACACGACTGTTTACTAACATTGTGTGTGCCCCCGCAATCAAGACATGCAGCTAAAATACTGTTTTATTAATGCTCTCTGGAATAAAAACAGAAATCATTCCTGAATTTCTATTTTGTTTGTGTAAAGCATTTATTTTCCACATCACAATGGTTTGGACTTTAAGTGGCGCTGTAACAATAATGCAATATATGTCTATGTAATCGCTTGACTGTACAGGGGACTGTAATAACTAGAGTGTACAGGGGACTGTAAATTGTAATAACTAGTGTACAGGGGACTGTAATAACTAGTGTACAGGGGACTGTAATAACTAGTTTACAGGGGACTGTAATAACTAGAGTGTACAGGGGACTGTAATAACTAGTGTACAGGGGACTGTTATAACTAGTGTACAGGGGACTGTAATAACTAGTGTACAGGGGACTGTAATAACTAGTGTACAGGGGACTGTAATAACTAGTGTACAGGGGACTGTAATAACTAGAGTGTACAGGGGACTGTAATAACTAGTGTACAGGGGACTGTAATAACTAGTGTACAGGGGACTGTAATAACTAGAGTGTACAGGGAACTATAATAACTAGAGTGTACAGGGGACTATAATAACTAGTGTACAGGAGACTGTAATAACTAGAGTGTACAGGGGACTGTAATAACTAGAGTGTACAGGGGACTGTAATATCTAGAGTGTACAGGGGACTGTAATAACTAGAGTGTACAGGGGACTGTAATAACTAATGTACAGGGGACTGTAATAACTAGAGTGTACAGGGGACTGTAAATTGTAATAACTAGTGTACAGGGGACTGTAATAACTAGTGTACAGGGGACTGTAATAACTAGTGTACAGGGGACTGTAATAACTAGTGTACAGGGGACTGTAATAACTAGAGTGTACAGGGGACTGTAATAACTAGTGTACAGGGGACTGTAATAACTAGTGTACAGGGGACTGTAATAACTAGTGTACAGGGGACTGTAATAACTAGTGTACAGGGGACTGTAATAACTAGTGTACAGGGGACTGTAATAACTAGTGTACAGGGGACTGTAATAACTAGTGTACAGGGGACTGTAATAACTAGTGTACAGGGGACTGTAATAACTAGAGTGTACAGGGGACTGTAATAACTAGTGTACAGGGGACTGTAATAACTAGTGTACAGGGGACTGTAATAACTAGAGTGTACAGGGGACTGTAATAACTAGTGTACAGGGGACTGTAATAACTAGAGTATACAGGGGACTGTAATAACTAGAGTGTACAGGGGACTGTAATAACTAGTGTACAGGGGACTGTTATAACTAGTGTACAGGGGACTGTAATAACTAGTGTACAGGGGACTGTAATAACTAGAGTGTACAGGGGACTGTAATAACTAGAGTGTACAGGGGACTGTAATAACTAGAGTGTACAGGGGACTGTTATAACTAGAGTGTACAGGGGACTGTAATAACTAGAGTGTACAGGGGACTGTAATAACTAGAGTGTACAGGGGACTGTAATAACTAGAGTGTACAGGGGACTGTAATAACTAGTGTACAGGGGACTGTTATAACTAGAGTGTACAGGGGACTGTAATAACTACTGTACAGGGGACTGTAATAACTAGAGTGTACAGGGGACTGTTATAACTAGAGTGTACACGGGACTGTAATAACTAGTGTACAGGGGACTGTAATAACTAGTGTACAGGGGACTGTAATAACTAGTGTACAGGGGACTGTAATAACTAGAGTGTACAGGGGACTGTAATAACTAGTGTACAGGGGACTGTTATAACTAGTGTACAGGGGACTGTAATAACTAGTGTACAGGGGACTGTAATAACTAGTGTACAGGGGACTGTAATAACTAGAGTGTACAGGGGACTGTAATAACTAGAGTGTACAGGGGACTGTAATAACTAGTGTACAGGGGACTGTAATAACTAGTGTACAGGGGACTGTAATAACTAGAGTGTACAGGGGACTGTAATAACTAGAGTGTACAGGGGACTGTAATAACTAGTGTACAGGGGACTGTAATAACTAGAGTGTACAGGGGACTGTAATAACTAGAGTGTACAGGGGACTGTAATAACTAGTGTACAGGGGACTGTAATAACTAGTGTACAGGGGACTGTAATAACTAGAGTGTACAGGGGACTGTAATAACTAGAGTGTACAGGGGACTGTAATAACTAGTGTACAGGGGACTGTAATAACTAGTGTACAGGGGACTGTTATAACTAGAGTGTACAGGGGACTGTAATAACTAGTGTACAGGGGACTGTAATAACTAGAGTGTACAGGGGACTGTAATAACTAGAGTGTACACGGGACTGTAATAACTAGTGTACAGGGGACTGTAATAACTAGTGTACAGGGGACTGTAATAACTAGAGTGTACAGGGGACTGTAATAACTAGTGTACAGGGGACTGTAATAACTAGAGTGTACAGGGGACTGTAATAACTAGAATGTACAGGGGACTGTAATAACTAGAGTGTACAGGGGACTGTAATAACTAGTGTACAGGGGACTGTAATAACTAGAGTGTACAGGGGACTATAATAGCTAGAATGTACAGGGGACTGTATAACTAGTGTACAGGGGACTGTAATAACTAGTGTACAGGGGACTGTAATAACTAGTGTACAGGGGACTGTAATAACTAGTGTACAGGGGACTGTATAACTAGAGTGTACAGGGGACTGTAATAACTAGTGTACAGGGGACTGTAATAACTAGTGTACATGGGGCTGTAATAACTAGTGTACAGGGGTCTGTAATAACTAGTGTACAGGGGACTGTAATATTAATAACTAGTGTACAGGGGTCTGTAATAACTAGTGTACAGGGGACTGTAATAACTAGTGTACAGGGGACTGTAATAACTAGAGTGTACAGGGGACTGTAATAACTAGTGTACAGGGGACTGTATAACTAGTGTACAGGTGACTGTAATAACTAGAGTGTACAGGGGACTGTAATAACTAGAGTGTACAGGGGACTGTAATAACTAGAGTGTACAGGGGACTGTAATAACTAGTGTACAGGGGACTGTAATAACTAGAGTGTACAGGGGACTGTAATAACTAGAGTGTACAGGGGACTGTAATAACTAGAGTGTACAGGGGACTGTAATAACTAGAGTGTACAGGGGACTGTAATAACTAGAGTGTACAGGGGACTGTAATAACTAGTGTACAGGGGACTGTTATAACTAGTGTACAGGGGACTGTAATAACTAGAGTGTACAGGGGACTGTAATAACTATAGTGTACAGGGGACTGTAATAACTAGTGTACAGGGGACTGTTATAACTAGAGTGTACAGGGGACTGTAATAACTAGAGTGTACAGGGGACTGTAATAACTAGAGTGTACAGGGGACTGTAATAACTAGTGTACAGGGGACTGTAATAACTAGTGTACAGGGGACTGTTATAACTAGTGTGTACAGGGGACTGTTATAACTAGTGTGTACAGGGGACTGTAATAACTAGTGTACAGGGGACTGTAATAACTAGAGTGTACAGGGGACTGTAATAACTAGTGTACTGGGGACTGTAATAACTAGTGTACTGGGGACTGTAATAACTAGAGTGTACAGGGGACTGTAATAACTAGAGTGTACAGGGGACTGTAATAACTAGTGTACTGGGGACTGTAATAACTAGTGTACAGGGGACTGTAATAACTAGAGTGTACAGGGGACTGTAATAACTAGTGTACAGGGACTGTAATAACTATAGTGTACAGGGGACTGTAGTAGCTAGTGTACAGGGGACTGTAATAACTAGAGTGTACAGGGGACTGTAATAACTAGTGTACAGGGGACTGTAATAACTAGAGTGTACAGGGGACTGTAATAACTAGAGTGTACAGGGGACTGTAATAACTAGAGTGTACAGGGGACTGTAATAGCTATTCACAGTGGGGAATATATATTATCCTCAGGATGACTGTTCTGGTTGTTCCAATATCCACTGGATACTAGTACATACGTGTTTAGGGTCTAAAGGTTAACATCCACAACCCTATAATAGATTCAGGCAGTCTAGACAGATGGATTCTATGAAAAAGGTTGTATGCTTAAAATTATATAAGGTTTACCAGGAGACAAGGGAAACATTGATCTGACTAGTGGTCTGGTGTTCGTACTGTAAAGGAGTGTATTGGGCAGCTGGTCACCAAAATATCTGTCAAATTATTGCTATTTTCTGACAGTTATTCCTTTTTCTCTGTAGAGATCCACAAATACCTGAAAATACATTTCTTGGTCTGGCCTCTGTAACGCTACAGACCATTGCCATGAATTGTTCTGGCTGATCATTTGCTGAGATTGCAATTCGAGAATAATGTAATGAATTTTACATAGTATTGATTTAGCCGGCCAAGTTCTCACACTCTCAAATAGCCTGCCATGTCTTTTACTTGGAAGTGTAGTTTTATGGTGCAATGCATTCTATATTGTAAATTACGGGCGACATAAAATGTCCATATCATGCCGTCACCATTCAATCCACTTATACCTTTTGCCAAAGACTACAGAATATTCTTAAATAGTAGAAATGTTGCATTGTCTGTGCATGTTTCTAGTTCTTATTCTGGCCCACGGATCATGAAGTAGTCTTAATTCAAGGCTAAGATTTAAGATTTGTTCTTAGTAAAGACTGCAATATGTATTCAACGTAATGGCAACGTATGCATTGATTCGCTAATTTGTGGTAATGTATTGGAGCTCTTCAGTGTGGGTAACCGTATTGTTGCTTGTAAACAAACTGAAAGAAGATGGAGCACGCACCTTGCATAAAACTAATTCCAATCGGGCTTTGGTTTTTGAGGTGTGACGAAATAATTTCCAGTAATAGATCTGCCATGCAGTGCTGTCATGGATGTAGTTTGAAAACGATTCGCGTTTATATATATATATTTACATTTGCTCCGCATTTCCCCATTAACACAATGCTATGAGGCAGTTGCCACCATACGCCTATAACACCCAGTGCCTCAAGCTATAACACCCAGTGGGTCATGTGACATTAAAAAAGGCGTTTTTGTTTGTTTTTTGTTTTGGTTCAGTTTTTTTCAAAGTTGACGGAAATGGTAAGACAATGTAAACGGGTTCCCATGCCATTTGCCCACCATACATCTTGCTGCCATATCAACAATAACAACATTAAAACCACTGTTCATTGCTTAAATATTAATATACAGCATTCACTTATAAGTAAGAAATAGATAACTAAAACCAATTAAAATGAGAAAAAATCATGTTTAATTTGAATTTTTTTGTTTTTTTTTTGTTTTTGTTTTGGAATTTTTTTTTTATTTTCTTCCATACATATGCATACATGTAGCAATACATAATATTGGTGTATATTTAATTGTAGCAATTACATTTTTTCATATCGATACATGAAGTATACATCAGATGCAGTTTCGTCACAATACATTAAATCTTGCAATTTATTTGAGTGTCGCATAAAATGAATGTGTTAATCACGATTTCATATGATCTCATTGTGTAATGTGGCTGATAGAACATGGCTCTTTTATATATATATATATTTTTTAGCCCACCATCATCAGATGGTGGGCTATTCAAATCGCCCTGCGTCCGTGGTCCGTCGTCCGTCCGTCCGTCCGTCTGTCCGTCCCTCCGTCCGTCCGTCCCTCCGTCCGTCCGTCCCTCCGTCCGTCCGTAAACAATTCTTGTTATCGCTAATCCTCAGAAAGTACTGAAGGGATCTTTCTCAAATTTCATATGTGGGTTCCCCTTGGTGCCTAGTTATGCATAACACATTTTGAGACCAATCGGAAAACAACATGGCCGACAGGCAGCCATCTTGGATTTTGACAATTGAAGTTTGTTATCGCTATTTCTGAGAAAGTGCTGAAGAGATCTTTCTCAAATTTCATATGTAGGCTCCCCTTGGTGCCTAGTTATGCATATTGCATTTTGAGACCAATCGGAAAACAACATGGCCGACAGGCAGCCATCTTGGATTTTGACAATTGAAGTTTGTTATTGCTATTTCTGAGAAAGTGCTGAAGAGATCTTTCTCAAATTTCATATGTAGGCTCCCCTTGGTGCCTAGTTATGCATATTGCATTTTGAGACCAATCGGCAAACAACATGGCCGACAGGCAGCCATCTTGGATTTTGACAATTGAAGTTTGTTATCGCTATTTCTGAGAAAGTACTGAAGGGATCTTTCTCAAATTTCATATGTAGGCTCCCCTTGGTGCCTAGTTATGCATATTGCATTTTGAGACCAGTCGGAAAACAACATGGCCGATAGGCAGCCATCTTGGATTTTGATAATTGAAGTTTGTTATCGCTATTTCTGAGAAAGTACTGAAGGGATCTTTCTCAAATTTCATATGAAGGCTCCCCTTGGTGCCTAGCTATGCATATTACATTTTGAGACCAATCGGAAAACAACATGGCCGACAGGCAGCCATCTTGGATTTTGATAATTGAAATTTGTTATCGCTATTTCTGAGAAAGTACTGAAGGGATCTTTCTCAAATTTCATATATAGGTTCCCCATGGTGCCTAGTTATGCAAATTGCATTTTGAGACCAATCGGAAAACAACATGGCCGACAGGCAGCCATCTTAGATTTTGACAATTGAAGTTTGTTATCGCTATTTCTGAGAAAGTACTGAAGGGATCTTTCTTAAATTTCATATGTAGATTCCCCTTGGTGCTTAGTTATGCATATCGCATTTTGAGACCAATCGGAAAACAACATGGCCGACAGGCAGCCATCTTGGATTTTGACAATTGAAGTTTGTTTTCGCTATTTCTGAGAAAGTTATGAAGGGATCTTTCTCAAATTTCATATGTATGTTTCCCTTGGTGCCTAGTTATGCATATTGCATTTTGAGACCTATCGGAAAACAACATGGCCGACAGGCAGCCATCTTGGATTTTGACAATTGAAGTTTAATATCGCTATTTCTGAGAAAGTACTGAAGGGATCTTTCTCAAATTTCATATGTAAATTTCCCTTGGTGCCTAGTTATGCATATTGCATAGTTATGCATATTGCATATTGAGACCGATCGGAAAACAAACATGGCCGACAGGCAGCCATCTTGGATTTTGACAATTGAAGTTTGTTATCGCTATTTCTGAGAAAGTGCTGAAGGGATCTTTCTCAAATTTCATATGTAGGTTTCCCTTGGTGCCTAGTTATGCATATTGCATTTTGAGACCTATCGGAAAACAACATGGCCGACAGGCAGCCATCTTGGATTTTGACAATTGAAGTTTGTTATCGCTATTTCTGAGAAAGTACTGAAGGGATCTTTCTCAAATTTCATATATAGGTTCCCCTTGGTGCCTAGTTATGCATATTACATTTTGAGACCTATCAGAAAACAACATGGCCGACAGGCAGCCATCTTAGATTTTGACAATTGAAGTTTGTTATCGCTATTTCTCAGAAAGTACTGAAGGGATCTTTCTCAAATTTTCGTATTTAGGTCCAATTGAAGTTTGTTATCGCTATTTTACAGAAGGTACTGAAGGGATCTTTCTCAAATTTCATATGTAGGTTCCCCTTGGTCCCTGGTGTTGCATTTTGGGACCAATCCGAAAACAACAGACAGCCATTATCGCAAAATCTTGAATTTTATATATAGGTTCCCCTTGTTTGAAAAGTACTAGAGGGCTGTTTCTGAATTTACACAGATTAGTAAGACTTAGAGGAAGGGAAAAGTAGAGAAAAGATCAATCTGACATGGAACCTATAAAGATCATTCAATGGTGGGCGCCAAGATCCCTCTGGGATCTCTTGTTTTTATTGTGTTGCTATAGCTATTTGTGGTATACTTCAGGTAAGGATATTGCCATATATATATATATATTAATTCAGAAGAAAACTTTTTATACATGTAGATATACAAAAAAGACATACATAAAGACTTCTTTCATACACGCACAGACTCGTACTTTAGGTAGCACACCACAGTAAGACAGCCTGGCCATGGGCAATTTTTTTGTTAAGCAAATAACTCCTGTATTATGATATGCATAAAAAATGAAAAAATAAATGTACACTATAATTGGTATATTCAGTATGAAGTAGTACATACAGGCTTCACATTTATTAAAACAAAAATCAATAAATTGGTTCCGGATTTTAAATATCCGGATTTTCCGAACGTGTGTTTACACAGGAAATTTAGTTTTGCCTACAGCGCAAAATGGAAGCCCACAGAAAAGGTAAGATAGCGGAAAAACTTAATTTACAACATAGGTCCAAACAAGATTAATTCTGTCTTTGGGATAGAGATATGCAATTTTAAATAGGTTTCAGAAAAAAAATTGTGTAGAGAATTGTGCCATTTTGGGTCAAATATCATAATATTTTGCAATTTTTGAGAATTTTTTAAGCTGTTACCATGGTATTCACAGCTCTAAAAATCACAGAAAATATGAGTTTACTTATCCTTCAGAGCTCTATTAAAATTGCAAATGTTGTACAGATTTCAAATATATATACTTTATTAGAGGTTATATGTAAGGTTAGCTGGCAATGTTTACATATCTAAAACATGTGCCATATTTTTCAGAATTTGGCATTTTTACTGTACACTGCTACCTTAACAGTAGTAGAGTTCTAAAAGTAACAATATCAAGTTTTTCCTTTTTTGATTTGTTACGTTATAATATAAGTGCTTTGAAATCAACCCATCTTTTTTCAAATTTTTGGACAGTCATATTTTTCCTATGAATGTACTGTTCAATTTTGTAATGTTTTTCTAGTTCCATTTTGAATATAAATAGAGCAGGCAGATGATTTTTAGCTCACCTGCCCGAAGGCAGATAGAAATAGATTTCGACTTTTTTCTCCAATAGCCATTAGTCTTTAATTTGAATTTTGTATAGACTCTCAATATACTTTAATGCAAAAACAGACTGTTGAAGCTTGAAACTCATCAGTTTAGTTATAAAGAAATGTCTTTGTGTGCCTTATTGATGGAGTTCTTTATGGCCGACAGTGAACATATTAACAAAAATGTTGCTATTACCAAACATTATGAGAGTATGGATTCAAATTTGATTTAATGGAATAAGTTCTTAAACTTAAATCCAAACTTGGACTTAAGCCTGGTTCCTGTTTCATGATCCCGGGGAATGCTTTTTTTCTTTTGATTTTTTATAAAACTATGATGATTCAAGGGGTAGGCTTGGCATTTTAAGAAAAAAAAATTGCTGACATATTAGCCTGTTCTTAATTGGAATCACAGGATTTCCAGGTATTCTATCTATTAAATATGTATGCCAAGCACATGTGCGGAATTTTGGGACAATGCAAAAAGAAACAATTTTAAGTACATGTATCATATATACTGAAACGAAAAAGAAACGCAACATGGAAAATTGTGATTAATTTTGTATTAAATATACATATCTGTATAAAAATCGCGGAAATAAACATGCACCCTGCCTAACACCCATACCAATCTTCAAAATCACCCAAGTGTGACTAGAGACCTATGCACTTCCGGCGCGGTAAAAACATCAAAAACCGTGCCTGTACAAACATATGCGTTCTTTTTTCATTCAAACCAGTATCAATTCATCACTAACATTGAGCCACATCATCGCCAATACTTTTGCAAACAATAATTCCTTTTACAATTATGCCACGGTTATCAAAGGTTGATAGAGGACGTGCTATAGCGATGCTTCTGGCAGGGAACACGCAACTTCACGTCGCTCGACAATTCAGAGTTCACAAATCGACTATTAGTCGATTAGTTTCACGTCTTAACGCAACAGGAAGAGTCGATGACCAGCCGAGATCAGGACGTCCACGCGTAACGTCGCGACGTCAAGACCGGGTTCTTAGGTTGGCACACCTGCGTAACAGGAGATTAACGGCCGCTGAAACGGCAAGAAATACGATTGGCAATCATAACCGTCGAATTCATCCCCAAACAGTGATCAACAAACTGCGTGAGGCTAATTTGCGTGCAAGGCGACAGTACGTTGGTTTACCACTAACACCGCAACGTCGAGCACGTCGTATGCAATGGGCAACGGCACATATGCCCAGACGTTTTCCTATGAGACGTTGGAGGTCTATGCTCTTCACCGATGAATCTCGATTCACGTTATTTCGAGCAGATGGCCGTCAACGTGTGTACCGGCGTCGAGGCGAACGTTTTGCTGACGCCTGTGTTTTGGAACACGACCGATTTGGGGGTGGATCAGTTATGGTTTGGGCGGGAATCTCCCGTGGTTTGAAGACGCCTTTGGTGATAGTCAATGGGAATTTAACGGCCGTACGCTATCGGGATGAGATCCTTAGGCCCCATGTTGTGCCGTTTGTTAGGCAGCATCATCTAACCTTTCAGCAAGATAACGCGAGACCACACGTTGCAAGAGTCTGTAGAGACTTTCTTGCGACACAGAACATTGTTCCTATAGATTGGCCTCCATATAGCCCCGACCTGTCCCCAATCGAGCATTTGTGGGATGAATTAGACAGAAGAATTCGAAATCGCCGTAACCCCCCAAATACCCTCCCTCAGTTAGCAAATGCACTCGTCCAAGAATGGAATAACATTCCAATACGGAAAGTCAATGCCCTGATGAACTCAATGCAACAAAGAATTAGAGATGTGATAACTGTTCGAGGAGGACACACACGATATTAGGGCACGGTTTCAAAACTGCTGCCATTTCAACTTGGATTCACGTAGGGTACTACCAATCATGACCTTCTAGCAAAGTGACCTGTTCTTAAAAATCTCTAAACATTTAAAGGATGTTACATCAATATTCAATATTAACTATTACATATGAAATTTAAACATAATGCTCACAAGTATTATTTTATTAAACCTACAATTTGAAGTTGCGTTTCTTTTTCGTTTCAGTATATATGATACAGGGCATCCAGTTGACCCTTGACTTTTAGCAATTTCAGAAGTCAAATCACTATTTCCCAGAAATATGAAGGGTCAAAACATTATGTCAAATAGACATGATCCTTCAACCTCAAGATTCTAATCTGATTTTGGAGTCAAAAGTATACTCTCAAGGGTCTACTAGATGCCCTGATATATACGGTATATGCTTTCGAATTATAAATTCCTTAAAAGAAAAAAAAGACATCCAGGATTATTCTGAAGTTTCCTGGAGTTCGTCCAAGACATCTGACATTTCATATGGACAAATGTAGACATTTGATTGTCTGAGACCAGTTTGCGTTGAAAATTCCGAAAATGAAGACCGATGACTTTGGGACAATTGCTTTGATAGGAAGTCTTCTATTACCAGCTATTTCTTAAGAAAATGATGATAGATAAAGATTTCTTTTTTTCATGCGTGAAGAAGAAATTTGAAAAAATAACCCAGAGATTATTTCAAAATTTACATTAAGTCCTAATTGACAGCCTTGATTTGGGATTTAATGAGAAAATGTTATCGATAGAACAGTGAGACGTCCTGTTAACCAGGGGATCATTATCCTCCCTCGGGGACACAATGTCACAAATAGTTAGAGAGACATTTTTTTACTGTAGCAGTAATGAAGTTTCCTTTTTGTTTCATGTTGATTGATGGACAATTTTGTTACAATGCAAATATCATACCGACACAATGTTCGTGTAAAATGGCATTTAGATTTCCATCTTTTTTCTCTGGCCATTCTTATCAACGATTACAAGAGCTCCATCTTTCATGGGGAATTGCATTACCTTTCAAAACTTAATCAATGCTGGAAGTGCTGTTCTGGTGGTGGAAGTGTTGCAATGACATTAGTATCATAATAGAATAGTGGACATAATTTCATTTTCATGCTTACAATATTTATACCACCACCAGTAGGTATTCTGAAATGGCTATTTTTATATAAGAACTACTAAGTTTGTTCCAATGAATGACCTTGACCTACTTTCAAGGTCAAAGGGGTAAAATGTGTTAAAATCTTAAAACAATGGTTTCAATGATGAGACCTGGTATTTGACCAGTATTATGCTGAAATGAAGATCAGAGCTACAAAATTTATTTAAAGTGAATAAACCCAAGCTGGTTTGATATTTGAATAGAGTGATCAATTGTTTAGTATCTGCTTAGATGAGTTAGATCAACTTCAAACTTGCTTCAGAAGCAGGTGAGCGATACAGGCCCATTGGGCCTCCTATTGTAGTTTTTCTCTGTGCACGACATATTATGTCTGGCCATAGGTCATGTTTCCTTCCATATATATACAGCCATCAGATTTTGTATGTGAGGACCTTTTGTGGTGTCAAAGTTATAATACAGACACCTTTGTCACCTACATATATTATCCTAAAAAAAAACAAGATTACATCGATCTACATATAGGGGGAACGCGGTGGCCAAGTGGTTAAGGTGTACCGACACTTTATCACTAGCCCTCCACCACTGGGTTGCGAGTTCGAAACCTACGTGGGACAGTTGACCGTAGGCCAGTGGTTTTTCTCCGGGTACTCTGGCTTTCCTCCACCTCCAAAACCTGGCACATCCTTAAATGACCCTGGCTGTTAATAGGACGTTAAACAAAACAAACCAAACTCAAATCTACATATAGTATGTATACTTGGCTGTGAGTAAGTTTTAATGTAGTAAAGAGTATACATGTATTTCCTGGCATGAATTTTAGAATCTGTTTATATTTTCAGGCGTACGCAGCAGGATGTGACATAGTGATACTAGCCAGTGATTTCCAACGGGTCCAGATAATCCCAGGGGTCACGCATGGTAATGTTAAGGTCAACTGCATCGATTGTTCAACAGATACAGGCAAGGTAATGTACAAGTGTCACCATGTATATTGTTGATAACACAGCTATATATAGTTCAAAGGGAGATAACTCAGATATACATGATTATAAGGGAGATGAAATCAAATATTTATAGTTGAAAGGGAGATAATTGATATGTACTTATATTCGGTACGGAAATAACCTACATGTCTAGATCTGTACAGAAATAACCTACATGTCTGTACGGAAATAATATACCCTACATGGCATTTCTTAAAGTGTTTTTATCATTTTCTGCCCACAAGCAAATTATACTAACCTTAAACATTCAAACAATGAAACTTCAATAAGAATGAAATATTATCCCATTTGACATCACAATGATATCAGAAAAAATAAATTCAAGAGATATTGAAAAATTATTTTACCATCCCAAGATAAATCTGTTGTTAGCAAATTTAATCATACATCAATATTTATTTGGATACAGAGAAACTTAGGAATGTATCCTTATCTGAATAACAATGTATTTGATTGACATTGTATTTTTTATACAGATCGCAGCCTCCTATCAAAACAAAGTGTACGTGTTTGAGCCGACCCCTCTCCTCCACCATGAGAGTACCCACGTAAGTGTTTGTTGTTATATCGGTGTCGCTGTTGTTGATTTGTTTAACTTTTGTTGTTATATTGGTGTCGCTGTTGTTGTTTTGTTTAACTCGTTGTTATATCAGTGTCGCTATTGTTGTTTTGTTTAACTTTTGTTGTTATATCTGTGTCGCTGTTGTTGTTTTGTTTATCTCGTTGTTATGTCAGTGTCACTATTGTTTTTGTGTTTAACTTGTTGTTATATCGGTGTCACTGTTGTCGTGTTTAACTCGTTGTTGCATATGGTGTTGTAATTTTTAATTCGTAGTGAATTTTCATCAATAGAAAAGTAATATATATATAGGTATTTTCACCGATTTCTGTGTTACATTAATAGAAAAGTAATATATATATATAGGTATTTTCACCGATTTCTGTGTTACATGTTCTAACTTTTTTGGCCACTGGTTTGTGTTTATTCAGATTCAGTGTCATGTTGACAATATACACTAAATAATTTTACTGTTTTAATCATCAATGCTAAGTATGGCTATACAAGCTGTACATAAATATTGATATTCTTAGTTATGATATCATACACATGATGTAGAGAAACATTAATTAGTAAAAATGTACTTGTCTTGAAATTAAGAATACATGTACCACGTTTTTTTTTTTACCTATATTTGTTGTTTTCGGAACATCTATGAAGTAACGGCAGCAGTTTTATACAACTGCATTTTTATCATAAGTTATTTAACTTATTAAACAGGATGTTTTTGTTGACCTGTCAAACTTTATTAAAACATTTCCTGATAGCAGAATACAATGGATCGTGATATGATATATGTCTTATGAATGTTCAAAGAGTGAACTCTTTCTAATCATAGGTATTTCTTTGTAAGAAATATTAATTGCCTTACTTTTGATTTTATAAGGAAGGATACATTCAAATATAACGGATTTCAGTTTTGTTGTTTAGTCAGGAAACATCAAATAAAATAATAAATTTGTTTTATTTTAGCAGTATTATGTAGGTGGAATGTTTTCATTTATATTTTATTTAGATGACTGATTTTGATATTGATCATAAGGTCTGTAGAACAATAAAACTCCCTTTTACTCAGCACTGACACTTATATACGACCCTTATCTACACTGACATCTTCATAATTATCCAGCGATCGTGTTTACTCTCTTAATTAATCTCTCTTAATTGATATTTTTGTTAATGACAAATATTTCTGCTAACTTTCGGTAAACTTTTCCGTTATGAGACAAATTCTTTCAATGTCACTGTTGAAATATACAGGTAATACGATTGTCCGTGTTAAAAAGATTGGTGAAATTATGGACTTTGATGTCAAAAAGTTTAAACAGATCCGGAAATGAAAATGTCAGATAAGACAAACTCTACTCAGAAAAGTTCATTAATGTAGTATTACCATGCTAAATCTGCTATTCTGCTAGTCAAATTATAGTGATATTTCTACATACATGTATTTCAGGTTTATCACACTTCAAATTAAATAGGGCTGGGACGATACAGTGATGCCCCGATCCGATATGTATCACGATACTAGAACTACGATCCGATTCATATCGCGATACATAGATTAACCATATTCAAACATTATACATTATTTGTTTCAATAAAGGCCAAACGTTATCCATACATCAGATTTTGATCCGAGAGGTGATTTCAAAGCTACCCAGTTGTTCGCCATGATGTTTGGTTTGTTGTGAACAAGTGTTTGTCAAGCACATTCTGATTGGCCTACTGCAGCCGGCCTCAACCAATCATTTAACTGCTTTCACTTTCGTTTTCGACAATTGTCATTTAATTTGAATTCAAGTCTTTGCGAAGAAAATGCATTTATGTATTCCTCCACCTCCAAAACCTGGCACGTCCTTAAATGACCCTGGCTGTTAATAGGACGTTTAAAATAAACCAAAAAAACAATGAAGAACAACAATATAATAAATCTATCAAATAGCAAAGATTTCCTATTCTGGAGGTATATTATTTTATTTCACTTGGATTTTAACGTTAACAGAAAATCAAAGTCTTTCCTCTTGTTCACATAAGTTATACGGAGCAGTTTTACATTGTGGTATAGTGCTGGGTAGTGATGCTAGATCACCTTAATTATCACTTTCAGTACCTGAAGCATTTCTTTATCTCCCGGCCTCCAGGATACCTTATTTCTGTCTTTTCTCATATTTAACACAAAATCCTACTGACACGTATCTAGACCTTCCTAGACCTGTCTCCTATACATAGCTAGTCATTTAAAATGAATATATCTTACGGATAATTTTTTCATTTTCAGATTGAAGTAATCATTATTATATTGGAACTAATAGCACTTATTGTTGATTAATTCAGTCACATTTTCACAAATAAATAATATAATGGATCAGGACAAACAAATAAACTTTTTATTATTTGATATAGAAAACAACAATTAATATTTCGTGACGATTACCGTCCCGGATCCTGTGATATGTTACATGTTCATTCTCTGTGGTCGTTGCTTGTGACTGTAAATTAAAACCATTTGAGACACGAGCAGCCATTTTGTAATATTTGTTCACTCAGGATTGTGACAGCTGTTCAGACGATGAATCTTCCTCATCTTCTTCATCGTCGTGCTCATCGTCATCATGTTCCTCAGCTTGGGAATATTTCGGAGATTCGAATCAGGTTCGGTACCAGATGGAATCACAAATTGGGGATATTGGTTATATATATATTAACAGTCCTGATGTTTGCATGCTAACAGGACCCTAACAGTTGTAAAATGGTGCATGGTCACGTATTCAATGTCGTATGGTAAAGAAGAATGTGTTTGTCTAAGAACCTCGGGAAGGTAGCATGTGCTTGTACAGTGTATACATAGACTTGCACATGTTGATACTATCGAAGATTGGTCCCTCATTGTGTCCTGTTTACGGTGGAAACTCCCAAATTTGTACCATGAATATCTTTGTTGAGCTCATAATGCAGATACAAATCAGAGAGGCGTTAATTATTGAAACATATAGGGATTCTCTTTTGAAAGGTATATGCAAGCTTCTGCCTGCTCCTGAAATTATCATTGATATATTTTTATTATATTTTTGTCAGTGAAATACAGAAATTTATCAAAGTGGTAAACTTATATTTTCACTGCAGCGATGAGCAGTGAAAATATAAAAATTTTGCAGTAAAGATATAAGTTTTTCATTTTTGACCAATCAGAGCGAACTTTTGCATTCACCTCATTGAAACTTGCTGATTTTTTCCAATCTAAGCAAAGAGAGATCGATGGGTTATTTTGCTGTATTTCTGAAATATTCTGACTAGTTTTTGACAAAATACTCACATGACATTAGCCTTTTCATGTACAGATTCATCGATAATAGAAAATGCTTAAAATGTGCTGATCAGTCCTTTCAAAATGGCGCGGTCAAGTTGACGTGGAGTAAAGTCAGAAAGAGACAACGCCATGATTATGTCACTGATTACTGTACTTTTTAACACTATAAATTTTTCGAGATTTAATATATATTTTTTTTTTGCATAAAAATGCAGCAAAAAAGTAAATTGAGTGGTTTCATGTGAATACATTTCACTTGTATGACAGAATATATCGATATTTTTCACTCATGCTTTGCATACTCGTGAAATATATTTAAATTCAACAGGAAACCATTCATCATCCTCTATATATCATCACTGCTTATATATATCATCACTTACATTTGTTTTTGACCAATCAGAATGGTGCTTTCCATTCATGGCATTGGAGTATGCTAATTTTTTGATTCAGATCCAATTGAAGCCAATATAGAATATTAGTGGTTATATTACTTCACTATAATAAAGTACTCATTTGACAACAGGTGTATGGAAGCAAATTTTACCAGGTTAAAGAGTAGAAAATGCTGAAATTGAGTTGAGCATTCCATTTAAAATGGAGCTATCTGGTTGACAGAATACTATTATATACATTGTATAGAGAATACATGGTCAGTATCTTAAAATATAAGCTGTATTTTGGCGAGGGTAAAGAAAGACAAAAGTGGCGAGCCAAATTACAGCACATATTTTAAGACACTGACCATGTATTCTATTTATCATGCAAGAGTCATCAAAAATACACAGTTTTAAGTGAAAAAGTATCAACAATGCCCCAAATATGTTTGCCTTTTAAATGTTGTTTCACTTGGAATGAGGTCAATTGAATTGACGCACATGCTAAGATTCTAAAATACATCTGTTTTCAGTCACTGCCATATACAGCAAATTATTTGATTTATATTTTCTACCTTGAGTGTAACATGTTTTTCCTTTGATTAAAATAAGTCAATGAAATTGAAATACATAGAGAAAATAAAGAAAGTTTTCTCTATTGAGAAGCATTTTGCATTTAGTCATCATGTATATGGATAACACTATTTCAAGACATCTAAGGTAAATTTTCTTGTTCAGATTTTAGACCTGGTTCTGTAGTATAGGTAACTAGCTGTTTTTCTACACCCTTATATCTTACATTTTCTTAAGAGAAAAATAAAGAATAAATTATTTCCATTGTAAAAGTACTAAACAAAGTCTACTTGTGTACAGAACTGTTGAATGCGGTAGGGACAAGGGACATATATATATAGCCTGGTCAAATGCCCACAGGATAACAGTTCTGATGGCTACACAATATGTGTGGCTATAGGTCAACTTTACAGCTACTAACACGTTATAACAAAGTACTGGGCTTCAAATGTGTGTGCATGTTCAAAAGGGCTGCGGAGGCTGTAGTTTCCATGGGTACTGGGTCTTAAGTGTTGTATAAGTGATACACTGTTACATTATTGATGTGGTAAAGGATTTCCTTGTCAGTCAATCAAGTGATCAGACAAATATCTTCGTAGTGTATTGACCATGTTATGATAAGTATACACTATTTATTACATTTTTTTTTACCAGTGAAATATCAAGAAAAATATTCATTCTATAAAAGTGATGTTTTTCTCTTAAGGAAAAATATCACTTTTTCTGAGAAAAAAAATATCACTTTTTCTGATTTGACCAATCAGAACACTGGTTACAAACGACTCCTTCATGTTATATGATGTCATAATGCAAGATTTGTGAGCCGTTGGAGACAGAATTGAATTCTGGGAGATTGAGCTGCCTCGGTATATTTTGCTATAAAATGTAATAAACAGAATATCTATCAGTATCTTCAGTTATACTTAATATATTTCACTTGTGTGGCTAATATATATATTTTGATATTTTTTAAAAAATCACTCCTGTAAAATATTATATCAGCCACAGGAGTGAAGTATATTTGGTATTACTGAAGATACTGTTAGATATACCCTATATTTTTGTTGAATAATTAGCTTGATTCTCAGGTAGCTATGATAAAGTATGGTACATGTACATATATAACATATAACATTATATGGTCTGGTATATAACATACAATATGATATATAATTATAAACAATATAATATTATTACATACAGTATAATATTATACCATACGCTATAATATTATTATATACACTATAATTTTATTACATACATTATGATATTTTTACACACATATATCATTAGCTCACCTGGCCCCAAGGGGCAGTGTCCTTATGCTAAGGTGCAGCGTCTGTCATCTGTCCGTAGTCCGTGGTCCGTCAACATTTCCTTTAAATCCCTACTAGACTTGAAGAACTGAATGGATTTTGATGAAATTATGTCTGAAGCATAATTGGGCAAAGGAGACCTCATGGTGTATAAACGAAGGGTGTGGCTGGAGGGGCCAGGCTAACTAGGGAAATAATAGAAAAAAAATACAAAAAAAACAACAAAAAAACACTGCAAAATCTATTTACACTTTCAAGAATGACAGGATATAGTCAAGCAGTTAAATGATGGTCATCATCAGCTTCTGTATCTATTTTATTTATCACTTTGTAACTTTGGATTATAGATATAAATTGTATTGTTTACAGGTTCATCATACCATAACCCTTCAGATATGTCTTATATCTTATAATGGTGATGCCTTGTACTACACTACCCTTGTAAAATGACATGTAGATCCCTTATGACATATGTGCCCCTTAACTTTAAACATGTGTACCCCTTAACTTTAAACATGTGTATCCCTTAACTTCAGACATGTGTACCCTTAACTTCAGACATGTGTACCCCTTAACTTCAGACATGTGTACCCTTAACTTCAGACATGTGTACCCCTAACCTCAGACATGTCTACCCCTTAACTTCAGACATGTCTACCCCTTAACTTCAGACATGTCTAACCCCTAAACTTAAGACATGTCTAACCCCTTAACTTCAGACATGTCTACCCCTTAACCTCAGACATGTCTAACCCCTTAACTTCAGACATGTCTACCCCTTAACTTTAGACATGTCTAACCCCTAACTTTAGACATGTCTACCCCTTAACTTTAGACATGTCTAACCCCTAACCTCAGACGTACTTACCCCTTAACTTTAGACATGTCTGTTCCTTAACCTTTGACATCTACACGTTGACCCCTGGTACAATGACAAGTCTACCCATTAATTAACCTCTGACATGTTGACCCCTAACCTCAGACATGTCTACCCCTAACCTCAGACATGTCTACCCCTTAACTTTAGACATGTTTGTTCCTTAACCTTTGACATCTACATGTTGACCCTAGATACATTGAAATGTTGATCTCTCTCTACATATTGGTTATATATGTTGAGTTAAATTGATCATTATAACTCTGATATTTGCTTTGCTCACAGAAACTGGACTACCAGTGGTACCAGACAGCCGTGTTTGAGACAACCTGCTTCATCAACTGTATCACCTGGAACATGGAAGGTAAGTATATAGACGACCTGCTTCATCAACTGTATCACCAGGAACATGGAAGGTAAGTATAGACGACTTGCTTCATCAACTGTATCACCTTGAACATGGAAGGTAAGTATATAGACGACCTGCTTCATCACCTGTATCACCAGGAACATGGAAGGTAAGTATAGACGACCTGCTTCATCAACTGGAACATGGAAGGTAAGTATATAGACGACCTGCTTTATCACCTGTAACATGGAAGGTAAGTATAGACGACCTGCTTTATCACCTGTAACATTGAAGGTAAGTATATAGACGACCTACTTTATCACCTGTAACATGGAAGGTAAGTATATAGACGACCTACTTTATCACCTGTAACATGGAAGGTAAGTATATAGACGACCTGCTTTATCACCTGGAACATGGAAGGTAAGTATAGACGACCTGCTTTATCACCTGTAACATGGAAGGTAAGTATAGACGACCTACTTTATCACCTGTAACATGGAAGGTAAGTATATAGACGACCTGCTTTATCACCTGTTACATGAAAGGTAAGTATATAGACGACCTGCTTTATCACCTGTATCACCTGTAACATGGAAGGTAAGTATATAGACGACCTGCTTTATCACCTGTAACATTGAAGGTAAGTATATAGACGACCTACTTTATCACCTGTAACATGGAAGGTAAGTATATAGACGACCTGCTTTATCACCTGTAACATGGAAGGTAAGTATAGACGACCTACTTTATCACCTGTAACATGGAAGGTAAGTACAGACGACCTGCTTTATCACCTGGAACATGGAAGGTAAGTATATAGACGACCTACTTTATCACCTGTAACATGGAGGGTAAGTATATAGACGACCTACTTTATCACCTGTAACATGGAGGGTAAGTATATAGACGACCTGCTTCATCACCTGTAACATTGAAGGTAAGTATATAGACGACCTGCTTTATCACCTGGAACATGGAAGGTAAGTATAGACGGATAAATGTTAGGAAGAACTGATCTCTGAGTTATAGTAATGTATGAATCAGCTGAGCTTTACCAACCTGTGATATTCAGAATAGTTGTGGTAAAGTGTCAGAATAAAACACATTGTAAATGACATTTGTATACATGACATTGTAAATGACATTGTTACACATGACATTGAAAATGACATTGTTATACATGACATTGTAAATGACATTGTTATACATGACATTGAAAATGACATTGTTATACATGACATTGTAAATGACATTGTTATACATGACATTGTAAATGACATTGTTATACATGACATTGTAAATGACATTGTTATACATGACATTGTAAATGGCATTGTTATACATGACATTGTAAATGACATTGCTATACATGACATTGTAAATGACATTGTTATACATGACATTGTAAATGACATTGTTATATATGACATTGTAAATGGCATTGTTATACATGACATTGTAAATGACATTGCTATACATGACATTGTAAATGACATTGTTATACATGACATTGTAAATGACATTGTTATACATGCGGTTCCTCTCTGCATGAGACAAAATCTCCCTTTTTTTCATGTCATTTTTGTTCTGCTAAGACCTAGAGTCTGAATTCCTATATTTTGTAATTCCCTCCAGTATTTTGGTCAACATTAGCTTTGTTTACACACTCGGAAGCTTTTTCCATAAGATTTTATGAAATTTGCTAAATATAGTGATCACATGATACTTTCAATTGATCAGTTGGTCAAAATGGCAGCTAAACACACACATGCTTCACACGAAGCTCTCACTAGTGGTGTATTTGTTGCTAGTCAGGATAATTCAGAGTTGGCTCAGACCACAAAATCATTCACTTCAACTTGATTAAATCAGATCGTTTATCTAATAAATATTACATATCCCTGTAAGTAACAAATTTATGTAATATTACATGTACAACATTGTGATAAAGAAGATTTCATGCCTTTGTCTTTACAGGTTCAAAGTTGTTGACAGCAGGTGACACCATACAGATCTGGGTCCATACACAGGACATCAGTCCGGGTGGTCACCAGGTCCAGTTCTCCATGGGAGGGGAGGATACCCACGACTCCACTGGTCAGACACTGGACAGTAACCACTTAGGTCCAGAGGTCCACTCCTCCGGTCAAACACTGGACCCGAACCACTTAACTCCAGATGTTCACGAAGAGAGTACATGGGACTGCATTTGGAGTCAGAAGTATGTAGCTATACTGGCGCGTGGGTTTACTTAGGAAGGTGTTGTGTTTTGTTTGTCAACCTTTTAGACTTTTTGTTTTAGCAGTTAAAACAGAAAATATCCTTTACAGAAAAGAAAGATATATTGCTGCAAAATATGATTGATTCTGAGTTCAAACAATTTTATTGACACAAAATATTACAGAAGGATTGAACAGGGAGAGCCTATTTAAGTTCTTTCCAAAAATTGGTTGATATGAACGTAAGTATTTATTGTCCGTAGAGAAGTATGTCAGACAGAAGTTACTGTTAATAGTTGTGTGACAGTGGAAACATACAACCCCTTCATTACAATGGTTTCTCTGAACAAAATCCTGCCCTCATATAACCCTTACAATGGTTTCTCTTAACAAAATCCTACCCTCATGGGACCCTGGCTGTTGCCAGGATGTTAAACGCCTAAAAAGAACTTGAAACAACCATAAAGAACTTTGAATCTAAAGATTAAAAACAACTTTAGTGTATCTGGTCTAGTTGGGACACGGAGACACAATATGTATTGTTTATATATTTGTTTGATTATTTCAATGACTGTATCAAACCAAAGTTAATAAGGAGAAGGTTTATATAGGGGATGCCTGATGCCCTATATTTTCCATCAGTAATATAATTTGTTGAAATTGAAAGGACATTCTATTGGTGAATGTTTCCATCAGCATATGAAGACATGATTTGAGGGAATATCATGGAAATTTTCTTTTTCTCTAAATCACATTTATGTATCGGACAGAAAACTATAACTGTTATCTTATTTATAATAAACATAAAGGTTCGTAAAGTTAAACTACACAAGATTAACATTCAGGGTCATTTCAGTGAAAGACTATTCTGTATTTTGACGACATGTTATATATGTCTTAATAACCCTTTGTTAATTATTCATTGCATATTATAATTGTAATATTTTAAATAAATGTTTAATATAACCTTTTAAAATGTTTTGTACCAATAGACCAGCGACGCCAATCTATCACGTCAAGTTTTCCCCGGATGGATTGCTGTTTGCTTCAGCTGGAAAGGTAAGGTAGTAGTGTACAGTAAAACTGCCAAATTCTGATGAATATATGTTTTAGATATGTAAACATTGCCAGTTAACCGTACATATTACCTCTAATACAGTATATATAATTGTAATCTTTACAACATTTGCAATTTTAATACAGCTCTGAAGGATAAGTTAACTTATTTTTTTCTGTGATTTTTAGAGCTGTGAATAATATGGTAACAACTTAAAAATTGCTTCAAAATATTATGATATTTGACCCAAAATGACACAGTTCTCTACACAATTTTTTTCTGAAACCTATTTGAAATTAAATATCTCTATCCCAAAGACAGAATTAATCTTGTTTTGACATATATTGTGCATTAAGTTTTCCCACTAACCATGTCAGTATTTAATGTTAAATACTTTATACTGTGTTTACGATGATACATGTACCTCTGTTCCACTTTAGATATTCCTGTTTCTTTATTTTAGGCTGATCGACTTGTGAAAATTTGGCACGAAGATAGAAAATGTAAGTTTTCATTTCATACAGAATAGAACATCTGTTCTTGAAATGTACATATTTATATGTAAATGTTGATCCATATCCAAAATGACTGATCAAATCTACCGAATTGTTGGGATTTTCCTTTTATTATGTGTTTTTTTTTTTTTTTTTTTTTTAGTTTTTTGTTGAAAAGGAAAATTAAGGTTTTGACATCATCAAAACATGAAAAAACCTTGACTATTTAACCAAGGTTCATACAGATAGGAAATGTTCTTGCATTTCAACTCTTGAAAATTCCTTGAGTTTAATGACAGAAAGGTGTTGAAATTAGATCGCTCAAAGTTTGTATGAACCATATAGAAAGGATCGAGCTTTAACCACCATGTCCATTTGATATTTTGTAGTACAATTACCTCTGATGCGTGCCGATAGTACTGTTAGTCCCAAGAAGGAAGTACATCACTATTCCTTTGTGTACATCGCCCATCCCCGCGCCGTCACAGGTTTCTCTTGGAGGAAAACAAGCAAGTACATGCCGAGGTAAGATACATGTGTCCATATCATTGATAATAAACAGCGACATTGAAAAATGTGTGTAAACTGTAAAACACTTAAATAAACTGGCTGTTCATTATCATTGTTGATATTTTACTCGTGTATTAAATGAAATAGGAGATAAATAGCTTAAGATACAGTCGTGAATGTATTACAGCAGTATATGTATCTAGTCCTGAAATGGTCAGACTTTTCTCCGGGTCAGTTGTGAGGATTATATCAATTTTACCAGAGTCAAACATTGTTTATGTGGGGTAAGAAAAACTTTGAGTTATCATGAGTATTTGAGTTATATTCTATGTAGAGATATCAGAGAGATGGAGTAACGTAGAGTGTTTGAGATATCAGAGTTTGACTGTACCTAGAAAAGCATAATTTAAAAGGTCTTGTTGGTGTAAACAAGTTATACTGTTTTTTTCTTCGTAGGGGCTCGGTGGCCAACATGCTTGTGACATCCTGTGCTGATAATGTCTGTCGACTGTGGTGTGAAACCATCCTTCCTGATGACGGACTTGTTGACCTTGAACAATTCGATCCTGCCACAACCTCTGAAAGAAAGTTTCATACTCACCGACATAAAAAACGCTTCATGCAACGTCTTAAAACCATCAGGTAAGTAGAGATTAGGTAGAAAGAAGAAAGGAAATGAGGTAAAAATAAATCCAAAGTTTAATCGAAAAAATATCTGAGATAAAATAAGGTAAACGAATAAGCATATGACTTTCAAAAGACGCCCTTTGTTTAACTTACTTTCTGAGATGATAGTAGGGAAAGAACGAATTGAATTTGGAGCCTACAAGTGTATCCATCATAGCACAGTGGTATTTATAGGATTTCTATTCATTACTAACCGGTAGTATTACAACTAACCAAATAGTTTCTAGATTTGTTAGTACGATGTTGTTATCTGGTAGAAGTAGTTCTATTACAGAAAAGCTCTTTGACTTTGGAATATAATGTTCAATATTCTAAATCCACATACTAAAAAAACAACCTGTCTGTCTTTCATACTAACATTGTGTTGTGGTTGTTTATATTTGACATAACACACTTAGCTTATACTGTAATGAATCTTAAATTCAAACCAACTATTTTTATGTTTCCAGAATTTGTTTTTCTTGTGGTATAAATTGGGCCAAATATTGGTTTTTGTGCTCCATTTTCTTCTTCAATAATTCCTAACAGTATTTGAATTACCGGTATATTCAACCTTATATTTCCCCAGCAGATGTAAATCAAATTTTAACTATGACTCAGTTTCTGCCATTAGGTAATAAGCCCACCTGTGGCTAGTGCAGTTCATTAAACATGTCAGTAAAAACAAGCTTATCTTTATTTTAGCTGAAGTTTTTGTGTTGGACACTTGGGCATATTACAAATAATTTAGATAATTCTCATGTTTATCATCGGGAAACTACATCTTGTTCTCTAAAACAGTATTGTAGAACAGGAGTTCACCGCCAGTAGGCAAGTGACTTTTATCAACCTTGAGAACCTTTGGTTGTGGTATTCCAATATTTTTCATTAGCAGTATGTTGATTTCAATCAGTATGGTTATGGGATGAAAATTACAATTCAACGCGTTAGGACAAATACAAAAATATCATGTAAATAGATAAATAGCTATATAATAAGAAATTAAAATCAAAATACATTTTTTGTATATCACTTGAAGGTGAAAGGTTTGTTATAATTGACATAAAAGAATTGAAAATTATGACATTTTTTGAAGTTTAAATGGCATGTGATGTGGATATTGAATGTGTTAATTTTGAAATTTTCTTTTCTCTCCTACAAGACTTCACACACACTTCTTTGAAAGGTATGCTGTTAATTGTA
Organism: Pecten maximus; assembly: GCF_902652985.1. Classification (NCBI taxonomy): domain Eukaryota; kingdom Metazoa; phylum Mollusca; class Bivalvia; order Pectinida; family Pectinidae; genus Pecten; species Pecten maximus. The sequence goes on along the minus strand of NC_047023.1, from coordinate 4,940,913 downwards.
TTGCTGCCTTCTACAACTGTCATTGTTGTGTATGCTATTTTGATAATCCAGCATTCATGTATACCTATTTATTACATATCAGTGTAACAAAGTCAATTATTTTTGTCCATTTTTTGCTACATCCACATCCACTATTGAGTAATCCACTCAGTAAGGTCTATAGGACTGGGGTATTGAGGTATCCACTCAGTAAGGTCTGTAGGACTGGGGTATTGAGTAATCCACTCAGTAAGGTCTATAGGACTGGGGTATTGAGTAATCCACTTAGTAAGGTCTATAGGACTGGGGTATCGAGGTATCCACTCAGTAAGGTCTGTAGGACTGGGGTATTGAGTAATCCACTCAGTAAGGTCTGTAGGACTGGGGTATGGAGTAATCCACTCAGTAAGGTCTGTAGGACTGGGGTATTGAGGTATCCACTCAGTAAGGTCTATAGGACTGGGGTATTGAGTAATCCACTCAGTAAGGTCTGTAGGACTGGGGTATGGAGTAATCCACTCAGTAAGGTCTATAGGACTGGGGTATTGAGGTATCCACTCAGTAAGGTCTATAGGACTGGGGTATTGAGGTATCCACTCAGTAAGGTCTATAGGACTGGGGTATTGAGGTATCCACTCAGTAAGGTCTGTAGGACTGGGGTATTGAGTAATCCACTCAGTAAGGTCTGTAGGACTGGGGTATTGAGGTTTCAGTAAGGTCTGTAGGACTGGGGTATTGAGGTATCCACTCAGTAAGGTCTGTAGGACTGGGGTATTGAGGTATCCACTCAGTAAGGTGTATAGGACTGGGGTATTGAGTTATCCACTCAGTAAGGTCTGTAGGACTGGGTATTGAGTAATCTGTGCACAAGTGCCATGAATGATTCAGAGAGTCTGTCTGTATAGCACTAAACTTGTGTACATGATAACCCTGATAGCTCTTCCATTGATTTAGTTCATTATCATATTATTCACCCCGTAGTATCATAATATTTGATTTACCTGCTTTTTGGTGCTGGTTAAAAATGGTAAAAAATCACTACATACAATCAAGTAGTTTAACATAGTTTACTAATGAGGGACACATACCTCTCTATGTGATCCCTACTCATGATCAACTTTCTTTTATATTTTCTGCAAAATTGCTTTGAAATCCCCCAAAATGGTCCAGTACCTCTAGATTTGGGACCAACATAAGTATGAAAAAAGGGAACATAGATTTTGATAAAGATATCAAAGGCCATAATTTATAGGGTTTTATCTTAAAAGTCTTTTTCTTTTCTGTTTAGCTTATTTTGTTTGTAAGTCAGCATTGTCTTGATGCCAGGCTCATGGACATAATGCAATAGAATCTTGTTTTTATTTTACTGCATGCTGATTGGTTATCAATTTGAAAATAAAGCCTAATTCAATTTTCGAAAAGACATACAGTACACTATAGCAGTCTACTTTTGGCCAGTTGTTAAACATCTACAACTGATATGATGTCCAATAATTTTCACTGCTGCAGGATTTACCATGTGGAAGATGAAATTTGATTTTTAGGATTAATGTACTTTTAGGATTAATGTATTTTCAGTATGCAGTACATTAAAGCTTTTAGTCCAATTTGTTTGGAAACTGTTTGCATCTTTATGAAGACTGCAGATAAATGAAAAGGCTAAATCTTTCTGTTGATTGGCTCAATAGAAACATTTTAGTTGTTCAATTGCTTTTGAGTGAACAGTTGTTTAAGTGGCAAATTTTCTGTTAACTTGACTGGCTGATTGCCTGATTTAAATAACTATTGTTTTGTTTTTTGTTTTGTTTTGTTTTTTGCTCCAGTTCTGAGGTGGTACTTTGATGAGCTTAGACATTGTAGTTGACATTTTGGCTAAGACAATGTACAGTTGATATTTTGATGGCTTGAACGGCAAAAAGATTCATTTCAATTGATAGGTTGAATGTCTGAATACTGTACTGTAAAGATTTGATTGGTTGAATGTCTGAATTCTGCAGTGAAAAGATTTGATTGGTTGAATGTCTGAATTCTGTATTGTAAAGATTTTTTTAGTTGAATGTCTGAATTCTGCAGTGAAAAGATTTGATTGGTTGAATGTCTGAATTCTGTATTGTAAAGATTTGATTGGTTGAATGTATGACCTCTTATTGTAAAGATTTGATTGGTTGAATGTATGACCTCTGTATTGTAAAGATTTGATTTGGTTGAATGTCTGAATTCTGCAGTGAAAAGATTTGATTGGTTGAATGTCTGAATTCTGTATTGTAAAGATTTGATTGGTTGAATGTATGACCTCTGTATAGTAAAGATTTGATTGGTTGAATGTCTAATATTATCAACAGTTGATTCTGTAATAGACTTTTATTCATATCATTGAGATTTTTTTGGCCAGCTGGTTAAGTTGCTATGACGGTGTGATTCAGTGGTTTATGGCCAGCTGGTTAAGTTGCTATGACGGTGTGATTCAGTGGTTTATGGCCAGCTGGTTCAGTTGCTATGACGGTGTGGTTCAGTGGTTTCCTTCTTCTGTTGCTCCTCAATTCTATGTCGCTTAAGCTTCTTTGTGATCCTTGTGTGACTGTTAGTGGGCCATGTTATAAGCTATCAGCTTCACGGCAGAGTGAGCAAGCTTTTATTTTGCTGTATTTGTTTGACAGAAGATCCTTCTAAATAAAATGTCACTTGAATAATTTAAGCATTGTAGATATTAGATTTATGTTTCAAACATGAATGTAAAAATTGTAAGTGGTTACTGCAGGTCAGATAATGATTCGCTAAATACCGTCTGTTTAATGATGAACAAGTCCAGTATTTTATGATATTTGATCCCTAGTAAGAACTGTACAGTAAGAGGGATGACGTTTGTACATTTTTAATTCTGACTTTTCGTAATCTTGAACAAAAAATAATTTCACAGTAAATTGTGAATGCTATTGATTGATGAACTATCAGCTGCTGTTAAATATAACATTGATATTGAACAGTTGCATTACAATATAACATTCTAAAGTTTCATTTATAGAATACTATACATATAAGAATGTGTGTATTTTTTCAAGGCTTCTGTCCTTCTTTCTCCCATTTTCTCTCTTTCCTGTATGTCACTGTTGTGTTCTGTCTGTATCTTGTTAGCAATCCCGACACGACCCCAAATTCTCAGTCAGACTCTCCGGACAACGACCTTGATGAGACGAGCCCTGAGGAGGAAAGGTCACGTGTTACGTCTTTTCACTGCCATTTTCAGTTTAAGCTGATCGTACAATAACAGCATGCCATGTTGGGGCTTATCAGAGGGTATAGGGACGTAAAAAAGGGGGAGGTGCTTCAAGGATATATATTTGCTTTTGGTATAGAATCACAATTTAATTTAAAGTTAAATATATGCAAATATATAAGAAGCTGAAGAGGACAGAAAGGCTTGTGGTCAATGTTGGTTTTTCTTTTCTTTTTCATATATTTATCCTTCGCAAGAACTTCACTTTATTAAATTTTGCAAATATATATTCAATATTAATATTTTTATAAATGTTTATTAATTTTATTTATTGTTAACTATATTCAAGTTTTAATTGTTTTTTATTAATCATCATATCACCGATGTATACAATAATGATTTACCTTATACATTCGCTGAGCTTTTGGCCCAACTTCCATTTAGTCTAGATAAAAATTTTGATGCAGATGACATAGAAAACACATGTACGAGTTATAGCATGAAAGATCATGGAAAATCATTCCATAAAAAAATCCTCGGTGATTACTTAAAAGATAAATACTGATTTGTTTTGTACTGTTTCTCACATTAGGTTAAGATCTTTAGAGTTTCTGAAAATGTCCGTCTTGTTAGATGGCAGGTGTATATGTTAAGATCATGTAGATCTACCATAAACATCAGACGTATAGGTAAAACAATTCAAATTTTTTCAGGTGTTTCATTATTGAGTATTCTTGTACATTAAAATTGCCTGATTGTTTAAAATTTGTTTATTATATGATAACCAATTCAGCCATTTAACCGTAATACGATGGGATGTATACTGCTAAGTACATCATTTAGAATCTTACCCCACATCATCAGATGGTGGGCTGTTCAAATCAATCTTCATCTGTGGTCTGGCCCTAAACACACCTTGTTATCAATATTTCTTGAGAACTACATCTGACATAAAGGACTTTTCTCAGATTTCATAGGTAGGTTTAAGTTTGTTATTACTATTTCCTGAAATCCTCTTCAAGGATCTTTCTCAAATTTCATAGGTAGGATCATTATTTAGACTGACTGGAAAACAAAATGGATGACAGGCAGCCATCTTGAATTTTGAGTGTTGAAGTTTGTTTTCGCTTTTTTTCCCCTCTCCAATACATGTGTGTCCTCTTAGTCTGGAGTTGTGATATTGAATTTGGAGACTGATCCGAAGGCAAAATGGATGACAGGCAGCCATTTTGAATTTCAAGTGTTGAAACTTTTCAGAAAGTTCTTCATTATTCTTTCTCAAATTTCATGGTTAGATTCCCCGTGATTTAGAAGATTCTCCTTGTTTCCAAATGATTTAGAGGAAAAGAGGAAAGAGAAGAAAAGGAGAAAAAATCAGTCTGGTATAGAACATGTAAAGATCACTTAATGGTGGGTGCCGAGATCCCTTTGGGATCTCTTGTGTTGATGATAAAGCACATACAGGCTCCTCACCTGAGTCTGAGATGATACAAGTATGACACAAGTAATTACTTACCTGTATGTAGATTCTTAATTAGTGATTAATACTAGAAAGAAGGTTTTTAAAACTTCAATATGTTTCTTTGCATTTTGTAGTTTTTTAGGTCACCTGAGACAAAGTCTTTAGTGACCTATTCTTATCCCCTTTTGTCCGTCGTCGTGCGTCCTGCGTCCGTAAACAATTTACATTTTCGACTTCTACAAAACCCCTAAACCAAATTCAATGAAATTTGGCAGGAAGCTTCTATGGCTGAAGGTGAACCAAAATTGTAAATTATATGGTCCCCACCCCCCAGGGGCCTGAGGGGCGGGGCTAAAAAGGGTCAAATTGACTAAAACTTCAAAAATCTTCTTCTCTACTCTCAGATATGATGGAATCAAATACACTTCATAGATGGCAAGGTCTGAAGGTGCTTTACCAAAATTGTGAATTTCGTGACCCTGGGGCCACAAGTTGGCCTCTGGGGCGGGTGTAAACTTTACTATAGTTTATATAGGGAAATAACATTTTTGACTTTAATTTTATTTATTTCTATTGGAATTCATTCTAATTTGGTATGCATTGTCAGCATGGGATGACAGTTTGATGGCATGCACATGTTGGCCCTGACTGACCCCCAGGGGCTGATGGGCGGGCTAAAAAGGGTAAAATTGAAAATTTCAAAAATCTTCTTCTCAAGACCGAAATAAGGTGGAATCAAATACTCTTTATAGTTGGAAGGGTCTTAAGGTGCTTGACTAAAATTGTGAATTTCATGACCCTGGGGTCTCAAGTTTGCCCCTGGGGAGGGGGTAAACTTTACTATAGTTTATATATGGAAATCACATTTTTAACTATAATTTGTTTGATTTCTATTGGAATTCATTCTAATTTGGTTAACATTATCAGCTTGGGATGGCAGATTGAGGGTATGCACATGTTGGCCCTGACTGACCCCCAGGGGCTGATGGGCGGGGCTAAAAAGGGTCAAATTGACTGAAATTTCAAAAATCTTCTTTTCAGACCGAAATAAGGTAGAATCAAATACTGTTTATAGATGGAAGGGTCTTAAGGTGCTTTACTAAAATTATGAATTTCATGACCCTGGAGCCACACATTTACCCCTGGGGAGGGGGTAAATTTTACTATATTGTATTTGGTGTTTCTATACAGAAATCTGAACAGATTGAGGCAAAGACCACCATTATTTACGGCATCTCACTAGAAATTGTCAACAAAATGCTGCAACATTATCCTGTAACAGGCCCATCCTTTTATTTAGAGCCAGAAATTATATTACAGTCCCTGAGGACAATATTATATTACTGGTATATAATATTTTAAATTAACTTCTAACCTGCATCCCCCTTCCCCCCCCCCCCCCCCCCCCCCCCCCCCCCCCCCCCCCCCCCCCCCCCCCCATTCCTGTCCCCGAGACGTGTAATGAACACCAGTAAACAATTAACAAGTGTTACTCTAGACTTCTTAATGTTAACTTGATTAATGAAAAAGTTGAACTTTAAACATTTACATCTTGAGTACTCCTAAATCAATGTTAAATTTTATCAAAATAAACTGATTTAACTTGGCGTGGTTCATTGTGGAAAATCAATGACAGATTTTGTTATTTCAATGACAGGTTTTATGTAGGATGTAGAATATTGTTTGATAATTGATTTAGAATATGAAATCTTTGGATTAGGTTACTGTACACAATAAGATAAAGGTCTCCGAGGTAACCCCATTATTTCCCGTAATTCTGTTTGGCGTCTTTACCCTTCAGTGGTATGCCTGTTTGTGTATTGTAGTCTCTCTTTCCATTAAGCTATCACTTTTATTTATATTGCTGATGTCTGCAAGAAGTTATTTTCTATATATCATGTGCATGATATATGTTTGTTTTTTTTTAAATTGAGTATAAATGTTGTGCAGTTTTTACAGTTGTTGGATTACACAATGAACCTAAAGCATTGTGCATAATTGTCTGCATGTAGATGTTGGTATAGGAGAAATTACCATGGAGCAAACACGGTATCATAGGTATTTATCAGTTGAAAATTTTAGCAATTAATTATTTGTTCCTTAACGAGTCATCATAAGCCAAGAGAAAATATCTATCTCTCTTTTCACAACAAGCACTTATAATATTTTTATAAAGCACATTTTAGTGTAAATTACACTCATCACATGACCTCTGCATGTTCATCAATTAGCTATCAATTATTTTGGTCAGTGCTTCAATTGGCTTTTGGGATATCATTTATGCATCATTGATTTGCTTCGATTTTCATTTGGCTGAAAACTATCATCAATATCTTGTCAATTACAATTATGTCAGTGAAAATAAATTACTGTAAGGTATTTTTTATTCATTTGTTCAACTTGTGAACCTTTTCCCAGAAAACTGGACGTCATTTTTACAATATTATAGAGCTATAACTTTTATATGTTGTACGCTTTCATAGATATGTCAGAATGAAGAAAGATTTCAGGGATCGTTTAATAAAGATACAGTATATTAATGTCAGAATTGGGAAAGATTTCAGGAATCATTGGACAAAGATACAGTATATTAATGTCAGATTTGAGAAAGATTTCAGGAAATATTTTATTAAGATGCAGTATATTAATGTCAGAATGGAGGACGATTTCGGGAAACATTGCATAAAGATACAGTATTAATAAACATAGTATAAATGAATTTTCATTTTATATTAAACTTTTGTCTATGGTTTGACCTTTCTAGCCCTGACTGGGACGATGACATCATCAACATTTCACTGTAATATTTTGTGTTTATATCTGTTTCTTAAAAAGTAAAAGTCTAACATTATAAACCTTGGATTAAAGTTAGATCACATAGTGGACATCTCAACTCATCCTTAATTTACGGAACATCATCCAGAGGTTATGGTTAGGGACCCTGGAAATTAGGGATGCTTGGAGTCAAGACATTCCTTGAGCTAAGTCTCGCAAAAATTATCAGTGTTAATTATTTCAACCAAACCTGGAATACAGTTGCATTGTTAGTATGGACATCACAACACACCATACAAATTACATGTGTAGTATGGACATCACAACACACCCTATAGATTACATTGTAGTACAGACATCTCAACACACCCTACAGATTACATTGTAGTACAGACATCTCAACACACCCTACAGATTACATTGTAGTACAGACATCTCAACACACCCTACAGATTACATTGTAGTACAGACATCACAACACACCCTACAAATTACATGTGTAGTTTGGACCTCACAACACATCATACAAATAACATATGTAGTATGGACCTCACAACACACCCTACAGATTACATGTTTAGTATGGACCTCACAACACACCATAAGAAATTTCATGTGTAGTTTTGACATCACAACACACCATAAGAAATTTCATGAATTTTATTTTTTGCTGTATTTTGGGTTAAAAACCTAAGATTAGAGAAATTGATATAAAAAATGTATTGCTTCTTTGTTTAAAAAATAGCAGAAGGCTATAACAATAGGTTTTTTGAGTAAAAGCTTTTTTCTGTTACTTACTAATCTTTTAGGAAGTAGATTTTCTAGACTAACACATCTGTGATGATCATTTCCTTAAAAGCTTATTATGGTGGAGAGTCCATTGTTAGTTAAATGAGAATTCTGGACCATTACTTACTATTTCCCATACAGCAATATTGTATTCTGACTCCGTATTCTGCTTATTACAGACACGCCATTCACAAGCGGAGAAAGCATCACAAGTTTGGCCCTGACACGTTGATGAGTATGGCTAACCTATCCAGCATTAACAGTGTAGCCAGTATTCACGATTTCCACAAGTTTGCCCTCCACAACAACGGTGTAGCTCCGCCTCTACACTTCCACTTAGCCGCCAGTATCAACCCAGAAACAGGTACGTGTGTATAAAACTGGCCGGTACGTGTGTATAAAACTGGCCGGTACGTGTGTATAAAACTGTCCATATCAACCCAGAAACAGGTATGTGTGTATAAAACTGTCAGTATCAACCCAGAAACAGGTATGTGTGTATAAAACTGTCAGTATCAACCCAGAAACAGATACATCTGTATAAAACTGGCCACAAACAGGTACGTCTGTATAAAACTGTCAGTATCAACCCAGAAACAGGTATGTGTGTATAAAACTGGCCGGTAGGTGTGTATAAAACTGGCCGGTACGTGTGTATAAAACTGGCCGGTACGTGTGTATAAAACTGGCCGGTACGTGTGTATAAAACTGGCCGGTACGTGTGTATAAAACTGGCCGGTACGTCTGTATAAAGCTGGCCGGTACGTCTGTATAAAACTGTCAGTATCAACCCAGAAACAGGTATGTGTGTATAAAACTGGCCGGTACGTGTGTATAAAACTGGCCAGAAACAGGTACATGTGTATAAAACTGTCAGTATCAACCCAGAAACAGGTACGTCTGTATAAAACTGTCAGTATCAACCCAGAAATAGGTACTTGTGTATAAAACTGGCCGGAAATAGGTACGTGTGTATAAAACTGGCCGGTACGTGTGTATTAAACTGTCAGTATCAACCCAGAAACAGGTATGTGTGTATAAAACTGGCTGGTATGTGTGTATAAAACTGGCCAGAAACAGGTACGTGTGTATAAAACTGTCAGTATCAACCCAGAAACAGGTACGTGTGTATAAAACTGTCAGTATCAACCCAGAAACAGGTACGTGTGTATAAAACTGGCCGGAAATAGGTACGTGTGTATAAAACTGGCCAGTACATGTGTATAAAACTGTCAGTATCAACCCAGAAACAGGTACGTGTGTATAAAACTGTCAGTATCAACCCAGAAACAGGTACGTGTGTATAAAACTGTCAGTATCAACCCAGAAACAGGTACGTGTGTATAAAACTGTCAGTATCAACCCAGAAACAGGTACGTCTGTAAAAACTGGCCGGAAATAGGTACGTGTGTATAAAACTGTCAGTATCAATCTAGAAACAGGTACATCTGTATAAAACTGTCAGTATCAACCCAGAAACAGGTACGTGTGTATAAAACTGTCAGTATCAACCCAGAAACAGGTACGTGTGTATAAAACTGGCCAGTACGTGTGTATAAAACTGTCAGTATCAACCCAGAAACAGGTACGTGTGTATAAAACTGGCCGGTACGTCTGTATAAAACTGGCCGGAAATAGGTACGTGTGTATAAAACTGGCCGGAAATAGGTACGTGTGTATAAAA